>NW_025342380.1:0-1198 GCF_016433145.1 Gracilinanus agilis | reverse complement strand
TAAGGGTTATACAGTGGAGGCTATGTGACTTGCCCAGAATTACATAGCTAGGAAGTTTCTGAGGCCAGATTTGAACCCAGGACTACCTATCTCTGGGCCTGCCTCTCTATCCATTGAGTCACCTTGCTGCCCAAGTTGGCTGACTATTTGTTGAAGAGAAGACTTTAAGAGAATGTCCCTTAAAAAAAAAAAAACAAACATTTATTTGTAGGGGATCTAGGTGACTCTTTCTTATGGTGTTTGATGAGAAACCACACTCTTATGGCAAAAGGCTTTGGGACCATATGGTCTAGTATGGTGATGGAAAACCTATGACACACATGTCAGCACTGACACACGTAGCCATTTTGATGACATGCGGCCACATGTGACTGCATACAGAGAAGTACGGGGTCACATGCCAAGGATGAAACATTTGCTGTAGTGTAGTGTAGACATTCTGTGCACTATAGATGACAATTCTAACTATATTAATTTACCTATTTTGGTTATTAAATACAGTTACATATTAAAATTATATATTTTTGTTATTTAAACTATAAATATCGCAAAATTATGGTTTTTTCTCAAAGTGACACACCACTTGAGTTATGCTCGTTTTTTTTGACACACCAAGCTCAAAAGGTTGCCCATCACTGGTCTAGTGAAAGTTTTTTTTAATTGAAAAATTTATTCAATTAATTGATTTAGAATATTTTTCCATGGTTACATGATTCATGTTCTTTCCCTTCCCCCTCCCTCCCCCATAGCCAACAAATAATTCCACTGGGTTTTACATGTGTCATTGATCAAGACCTATTTCCATAGTTATTGATATTTGCATTAGGGTGATCATTTAGAGTCTACATCCCCAGTCATGGCCCCATCAACCCATGTGATCAAGCAGTTGCTTTTCTTCTGTGTTTCTGCTCCCACAGTTCTTCTTCTGAATATGGATAGTGTTCTTTCTCATAAATCCCTCAGAATTGTCCTGGATCATTGCATTGCTGCTAGTAAAGAAGTCCATTACATTCGATTTTACCACAGTGTATCCGTTTCTATATAATGTTCTCCTGGTTCTGTTCCTTTCTCTCTGCATCAGTTCTTGGAGGCCGTTCCAGTTCACATGGAATTCCTCCAGTTCATTATTCCTTTGAGCACAATAGTATTCCATCACCAACAGATACCACAATTTGTTCAGCCATTCCCCAATCAAAGG
>NW_025342379.1:0-1574 GCF_016433145.1 Gracilinanus agilis | reverse complement strand
CCTCTAAGTAATGACTTGGAATGCTCTTGGTTTAATTATCTCTTTTGGTAATACCATTGCAGTTTCCCATTTTTCTTTTATTATTCCCATCAGGAATTTCTCTTCCTGGCCAAGCCTAGCTATTGGAAAGCTAAATTTGAACCATTTATATATTGAAAGTTATTCCATCAATTTCAGCCCCCAAAAGAAGCACAGACAATTTCTGCTAAAATTAAATAGAACATTGAGGTGCAATAGAGTATGAGACTTTTAAATTTATATATTTTATATCATATGTTTCCATATTATTCATGTTTGTAAGGGAATAATCTTATAAAAACAAACTCCAAACTATAAACCCAGAAAAACAACTGATAAATCATATGCTTTCATCTGCACTTCTACTCCCACATTTCATTCTCTATAGGTGGATAGCATTCTTTTCATAAGCCCCTTAGAATAGTTCTGGATCATTGCATTGCTAATAGTAGCTAAGTCTATCACATTTTATTGTTCCACAGTATTGCTATTACTGGGTACAACGTTTTCCTGGTTCTGTTTATTCATTCTGCATCAGTTCACATAGGTCTTTCCATCTCTTTCTGAAATCATCCTGTTCATCATTCCTCATAGCAAAATTGTATTCCATCATCACTGTTACCACAATTTGTTCAACCATTTCCCAAATGAGGATCATCCCTTTAGTTTCTAATTCTTTGCCACCACAAAAAAGTAGCTATAAATATATATATTTTTAATTTTAAACATTTATTAATATTCATTTTTAACATGGTTACATGATTCATGCTCCTATTTTCCCCTTCACCCCCCGCATCCCCCCAACCATGGCCAACACACTTTTCCACTGGTTTTATCATGTGTCCTTGATCAAGACCTATTTCCAAATTGTTGGTAGTTGCATTGGTGTGGTAGTTTCGAGTCCACATCCTCAATCATGTCCACCCCAACCCATGCGTTCAAGCAGCTGTTTTTCTTCTATGTTTCCTCTCCTGCAGTCCTTCCTCTGGATGTGGGTAGCGTTCTTTACCATAAATCCCTCAGAATTGTCCTAGGTTTTTGTACTGCTGCTGGCACAGAGGTCCATTACATTCGATTTTACCATAGTATATCAGTCTCTCTGTACAATGTTCTTTTGGCTCTGCTCCTATCGCTCTGCATCAGTTCCTGGAGGTCTTTCCAGTTCACCTGGAAATTCTCCAGTTTGTTATTCCTTTTAGCACAATAATATTCCATCACAAGCATATTCCACAATTTGTTCAGCCATTCCCCAATTGAAGGGCATACCCTCCTTTTCCAGTTTTTTGCCACCACAAAAAGCACAGCTATAAATATTTTCATACAAGTCTGTTTATCTATAATCTCTTTGGGATACAAATCCAATAATGGTATGGCTGGATCAAAGGGCAGGCAGTCTTTTATAGCCCTTTGAGCATAGTTCCAAATTGCCAGCCAGAATGGTTAGATCAGTTCACAACTCCACCAGCAATGCATTAATGTCCCAACTTTGCCACATCCCCTCCAGCATTCATTACTCTCCCCTTCTTTCATTTTAGCCAATCTGCTAGGTGTGAGGT
>NW_025342378.1:0-1016 GCF_016433145.1 Gracilinanus agilis | reverse complement strand
CTCACTACACTGATCCACGGTGCTCCTAGATGATCACAGATGTCATAGGAACCAGGAACAAGTCCAATACACAGCCAGTCAATCCAAAACCACTCTAGGGAGTAAGGCAGATAAATCTGCTGTCCACCAGCTGATAATCAAGACCCCTCCTCTACCTAGCTCACGATAGTTGCTTGAAGTATCTTCTTTTCATTGAAATCCAAATCCCACTCTATCAGCTCCTTAGATAATTGGCAAAGCTGGACCACACAGCCAAAACTTCCTTCCTTCAGCTTGGCAAAACCACCTTCTCTTTTCAAACCCCAGCTTCATTCCATTATGAAATGCCCATGAAGTCCAAAATTTCTTCAAGCTATCATTTATACTCCTAAGCCTTATATTCATATTATACTTTATATCTATCCTACAATTTCCCATTACATTAGGGAGATTGGACTATAGTTTTATTTCTCTGTTTTTTGGTCTTCCTGGCTTAAGAACCAGTGTCATATTTGTGTCATAAAAAGAATTTGGTAAGACTCCTTCTTTGCTTATTTTGTCAAAAATAGTTTGCATAGTATTGATATTAGTTCTTCTTAAATGTTTAATAGAATTCACTTGTGATTTCATCAGGCCATGGGGATTTTTTCTTAGGGAGTTCCTTAAATCAATTTATTTTTCTGATATGGGATTATTTAAGTATTCTATTTCCTCTTTTGTTAATCTGGGCAATTTGTATTTTGGTAAATATTTTTCCTTTTCATCTAGATTGTCATATTTCTCATCATATAATTAGGCAAAATAGCTCTTAATAATTGCCTTAATTTCCTCTTCCTTAAAAGTAATAACACCCTTTTTTCATTTTTGATACTATGAATTTTATTCTCTTATAGTATTAATTTTCCATAAGCAATAAGTGGAAGAGCCAAGATTCTGAGCCAAGTTCTTTAAGTATTGAGTTATTTCTTCAGTTCATTGCACTACTGAACGAGTTTCCATTTATTTTTTGAGCCTGAGTATAGGACTTTACATTTATC
>NW_025342377.1:0-2176 GCF_016433145.1 Gracilinanus agilis | reverse complement strand
TCACAGGGGAGTCAGTGAGAGAGAGGCAAAGAGGAGGGAGGGAGGGAGGGAGGGAAAGAGAGGGAGGGAGGGATTCACAATCCACAACTATGTAAACTGTGGGAGAAGAGCTAGCTCCACAGGAAACCAATTGATCTTCTATCTTAAGTGGAAGCAAACTGATGCTTATTTTTTTCTTTCATTTCATTTAAATTCACTGGAGGTGGAATTGCAAGTGACATTCAAAACTATTGAGTCCATGTCCATCATTTTACAGAAAAGGACACTGAGACCAAGAGAGGAAAAAGAGAGGGGAAGCTAGACATCATAGATCAAAATCTGGACAGGACTTTAGAGGTCATCTAGTCCAACATCTTCCCTTGACAGAGGAGGAAACTAAGGCCTGGAGGTGGGTGGGTTAAGTGACTTGTACAAAGTCACAAGGTAGTAAGAGGCTGAGCCAGGATTTTAAACCATGGCTCCAGAATCAGTCTTCTTTCTACTGCCCTGCACAATAATCATTTATTGAGTACCATCTGTATTCTGAGTACATCCGAAGGCCATAGCAAATAAAGGGATAGCAATGGAGTTGGGAAGACATCAATTTGAATCTTGCCCCAGAAATTTACTAGCTGTATGACCCTGGGCAAGTTATTTTACCTAAGTCTATTTCTTCTTTTGTAAAACAGGACAGATAGGTGGTGCACTGGAGAGAGTACAGAGCCTTGAGTTAGGAAGACGAGTTCAAGCCTGACCTCAGACACTTACTAGTTGTGTGACCCTGGGCAAGTCACTTTACCCTTTTTGCCTAAATTTCTTCATCTATAAAATAAGCTAGAGAAGGAAATGGCAAACCAATCCAATCTTTGCCAAGAAAACCCCAAATGAAGTCATGAAGAGTCAAGAAAGGACTGAAAGGGTTCCGGGTTAAGATGGCAGCAGAGTAAGAAGCAGCTCTTAACCTCTCCTTACTGAAACACACAAAACTCCTCAAGGGGACATAAAAACAAGTCCAGACGAACGGAGGAACCCCACAACAGGGCACAGCGTGGAAGGTACGTGGAATCGGGGCATTTCCATGCTATAAAGGGGTGAAACAGCTCTCACTAAATCACAGGCTGAGCAAACACCCCACCCCCACCCCCTCCACACACAACACCTATAGCACCGAAGCCAGCTAAAAAGAAATAGAGCAAGTTTGGGGCACCCATCGAGTCATTGGCAGCTCAGGGGCCTGTTCCTGAGAGCAGCAAGATTTAGGACCCCAAAAAGCTAACGAACGCACACAAAATCTGAGCGCGGGAGCAGGCCGCAGAGAGAGGACGCAGGAAGCAGAGTACAGGCTCGGAGCGCAGGCACGGGCAGAGGCGTGGGTGGAGGCAGACACAGCCAGGAGCTAAAGCTCTGAAACCCTGAGTGGGGAACCAGTGCAGACGGGTATACAACTGTGGAAGCAGCGCCCTGAGACTTGTAAAGAAACTTCTGGCAGAGGATCAAGCAAGGGGGTCCACCAAGGGGCTTGACCTTGGAAAAAACCAGAACTCAGACCTCAGGAGCCAAAAGACCGCAGACAGACCCTGAGCACGAGGATAAACCTGAGAAGTTGCTGGGCTAACGATGGCTACCCAGTCTCAGGAAGTTCAGAAGAGAAAGATTAACAACAAGAAAAAGAAGTCTTTAACACTTGACAACTTTTACACAGAGAAAATCCAGACAACTGAGCAAACAGAGGAGGAGAACAAACAAGCATCCGGACCCTCCTCAAATAAGGAAAACTCCTCACAAGCTATGGAGGAGTTCAAAACTGAGATTTTGAGGAAAATGGAAGAGATATGGCAAGAAAACAACTGTTTAAAAGGTAGAATCTTGCAAATGGAAAGTGAGGCTCAGAAACCAAATGAACTGATAAGCAAATTGAACACCAGAAATGACCAGATTGAAAAGGAATACCAGAAGATTATGGCCGAAAACCAGAAGATTATAGCTGAAAACCAGAAGATTACAGCTGAAAACCAGAAGATTACAGCTGAAAATCAAGAGATCATAGCCGAAAAGCGAAAGATTATAGCTGAAAACCAATCACTAAAGGCTAGAATTGAGCAATTGGAAGCTAATGATCTCTCAAGACAACAAGAACAAATAAAACAAAGTCAAAAGACTGAAAAAATAGGAGGAAACATGAAATATCTCAATGAGA
>NW_025342376.1:0-2089 GCF_016433145.1 Gracilinanus agilis | reverse complement strand
GAAGGAGGGAGGGAAAGAGGGAGGGAAGGAGGGAGGGAAAGAGGGAGGGAGGGAGGAAGGAGAAGAAAAACAATTTTTCAAGGCAATAAAGCAGATTATAATTTATTTGCCAACATAAAACATTCTACTACATATCTGAAAAAAATAAAATGGGAGTCCAACATAGCACAGACAAATTGTCCATGAAATTGAACTTTTAAAACTCAGTAAAGGGTAATTATTATTCCCATATTCTAACAGAGAAAGAAGTGCCTTTAAGATAACAGTCATTATAACTGATCTTTAGCTGATCAAACTCCTTCACCAAGGCCCTATTCAAGGGTCTCACTGTCATGGCATGGCGATGATCCTGTGTTCTCAAAGGCCCTGGAAATGGAGCATGAGATTAGATAGGCTCTATTAAGCTGGAAAGGTTTTGAAATAGGCTCAGCAACAAACCATATGTCTGACAAATGTCATTTAACTCTTGTTTACCTTCTAGAAATCTGGAAATGTGAGATGAAGGTGTATAATAATTTGCCCCTTGCCCAGCCAGCTTCTGCTAGAACAATGGATTCTAGAAAAAAGAATATCCAGGGATGATACAGCACTGGACTGGAAAGACATCTTTATGTTGCTACCCATGTTGGCCTTTCTTGGTTCAGAAATGACTTATCTCTTAGCAAGGGGTAGCACAATGATTCTGTTCCTTTTCCCATTTTCACCCTCCACACGATGGGGTACAGAGGATAGAGCTAGGCTTAGAGTCAAGAGAACATTTTCCAAATCTAGTCTCACACACACTAGTTGGGTGATCCTGGGCAAATCACTTAACCTCTGCTTGCCAGTTTCCTCATCTGTAAAATGGAGATAATAATGGCACTATCTCCCAAGGTTGTGATGAGGATCAAATATTTGTAAAGCACTTAGCACAGTGCCTGGTCCATAGTAAGCACTATATAATTGTTAGCTGTAATTATTATTATTAGAAATGGGCCATATTATTGAATTGATGACATAACTTTCTATTACTAACAGGATACTTCCATGGTTAAAAACTGGACAGTCTCTTAAAATGGTGCAGAATCCTGCCAAAACGATCTGTTTCTTTTTGTCTCCCCTGAGACTCTGGCACAGAGTTGGTGCTCAATAAATGTTTATCAAATTGAATTGAAATGGAGCTTAAAATGAAGGGGGTTTAACTCTGCCTTCAGCCTTCAGGGGAGCAGAAAGCAGGTTTTAGAGACTAGCAAGAAGGAAACCCACTACTTGACTAGAGAGTAAATGTCAGGTCACCTAGGATTTTGGCTCTTCCCTTCCCTTCAGCTCTTCTTTCTTCTTGGACAGGCAGTCCATTAATTTCTCCTTTCTCTGTGGGGAAAGACTGCATGGTCTAGTGCTAATGCAGACTCCATGGTATCCAGCTCGGGCAGGGTACATATAGAAGGGGGCTCAGCCCACACTGGACAATAGCTACTTTAACTCCTTTCAGCCACTGGATACAAAATCTGAAGAGTTGCTCAATGGGAAGAGAAGTCAGTGTTCATCAGAAGAACTCTCAAGAGCAATGCTCTTGAGAAAATACTGACAAAATTTAACTCTGCATCATTTTTTCTCCTTCTTGGCTACCAGAACCAGAACCTGGCAAAAGAATGTCAGCTCTTTGTTGACAGAGAATGACAGGCCTGGAGTCAGGAAGACTCGTGTTTCCTAGTCTAAATCTAGCCTCAGACACATACTAGATGCGTGACCTTGGGCAAGTCTAACCCTGCTTGCCTCCGTTTCCTTATCTGAAGGTGGAGAAGCAATGGCAAACCATTTCAGTATCTTTGCCAAGAAGACCCCAGATGGGGGTCACAAAGAGTCAGACATGACTGAAAAAGGACTGAACTACAAAAGAGAACTTAGAGGATCCTGGATGACTGGTTAGAGTGAAGAATGGGGTATTGAAAAGCATTAAAAAAGGATTTAGAAAGGGGATAGAGAAGCCAAAAGGCAGATTTTGGCCTCTTTCATAACTTTGATGTTTATCTTGACTTTCACTGTAATATATAAAGTTCATAGCATCATACAGGGTATTTCAAAAGTCTTGGTGCAATTTTTATTATTA
>NW_025342375.1:0-4075 GCF_016433145.1 Gracilinanus agilis | reverse complement strand
GGGGCTAGGAAGGAGAGTTAGGTTGCTCTTTTTGTTAGCTCATTTCTAACCTCAGGGAGCAGACCTCAGGGAGCAGAGTGTTACTTGGCTGGTTTACTCCACAGAGACTACACTAGGCTATGAGCATTGGAAAAGTTGCCTCACTTACAGCATCTCAACTAATCTCTATTTCAAACAGATCTTCAATCAAAGTTACCTTCACCATCTTAAACTTAGTAACATAAGATTAGGAGAAAGGTTAGTTAGTGAGTGAGATAAAAGTTCAGTTATTCAAAGCACTTTCCCCTTTTGGGAAAGTGAAGCCAACAAGTTTATTGGAGATTTTAGATAGCTTACCTCCTTCTCCTTCCTAAAATCCACCTCCCCTCTCCTTGTTTTCCTGAAATTAATAAATTCCTTTCTTAGTTGGATTAAAGAGCCTGTGTGAAGTTATACTAGGCTATGCTTACCATCAATACACATTATCTAAGCAAAAACTTCATCCAAGTAGGCACTGGAACAGCTGTTGTCCAGAGAACAAGTCTGCTGCATTGAGAAGACATTCTGAACCTTTATCTATCTTAGGGGTTAGGGAATAATCTTTAAACAGTGGGAGTGGTTAATCTCAGTCAGATTATTTCCTATCAATCTAACAATTTAGGTCTGGATTAGTCAAGTTTGTTCACCTTCCATTACTAGACCTAAAAGGGATTCAGTTAACTGTTATTTCCCTCTGCTCTGACTGCTTCAAAAAGGGGACGTCCTACCCCCCCCCCTTGCTAGGATAGCAGCATCCTCCTTGCTCTGACTCCATTACGAAACCATGGCAAATCTGACCCAATTAAACAGAAAGTGATAGTTTATTTTTTTTTTATTTTTGAATTTGAATATATGTATACTTATGTGTATTTATATATTGTGTTTGTATATGTATATAGGTCTTTACATGTCCACGTAACCCAGTATATTGTGTCCTTTGTTGATGAGATTAAATCTAGTTTATTATGATCAACATTATAGTGCTATAGAACAGTAAAGGGCCTTGAATTCATGTCACATGAAGATTGATTTAAGTAATGGAGAATTTTAGAGAAGTCTTTAATGTGTGTGTTTGAGTGTGTGTGTGTGTGTGTGTGTGTGTGTGTGTATGTGTGTGTGTGTGTGTATGTTTGCACGTGCAGGGAGGATAGTGATAGCCATCTTCAAGCATTTGAAGGGTGTTTTGGTTTAAGAGGGATTAGAGTTGTTCATTTCATCCCAGAGGGAAGAACAAAAAGTAATGGTTAGGAGCTGCTAATAATCAAATTCAGGTTTGATGAAAGGGTGATATACGGAGGAAACATCACATAAATTAAACCCATTAAGATATAGTATAGAAGTTCTGGGTTAAGATGGCGGCAGAGTAAAAAGCAGCTCTTAACCTCTCCTGACCAAAACACACAAAACTCCTCAAGGGGACATAAAAACAAGTCCAGACGAATGGAGGAACCCCACAACAGGGTGCAGTGTGGAAGGTACGTGGAATCGGGACATTTCCATGCTATAAAGGGGTGAAACAGCTCTCACTAAATCACAGGCTGAGCAACCACCCCACCCCCAACCCCTCCACACACACCACCTATAGCACCGAAAGCCAGTTAAAAAGAAATAGAGCAAGATTGGGGCACCCATCGAGCCATTGGCAGCTACAGGGCCTGTTCCTTAGAGCAGCAAGATTTGGGACCCCAATAAACCAAAGAACGAACCCGAAATTTGAGCGCGGGAGAGCGCAGGCACAGAGGAGGCGTGGGTGGAGGCAGACACAGCCACGAGCCAAAACTCTGAAACCTTGAGTGGGGAACCAGCGTAGACGGGTATACGACTGTGGAAGCAGTGCCCTAAGACTTGTAAAGGAACCTCCAGCAGAGGATCAAGCAAGGGGGTCCACCAGGGGGCTTAACCTTGGAAAAAACCAGAACTCAGACCTCAGAAGCCAAAAGACCACGGCGAGGATAAAGCTGAGAAGCTACTGGGCTAATGATGGCTACCCAGACTCAGGAAGTTCAGAAGAGAAAGCTAAACAACAAGAAAAAGAAGTCTTTAACACTCGACAACTTTTACACAGAGAAAATTCAGACAACTGAGCAAATAGAGGAGGAGAACAAACAAGCATCCAGACCCTCCTCAAATAAGGAAAACGGGTCACAAGCTATGGAAGAGTTCAAAACTGAGATTCTGAGGAAGATGGAAGAGATCTGGCAAGAAAATAACAGTTTAAAAGGTAGAATCTTGCAATTGGAAAGTGAGGCTCAGAAATCAAATGAACTGATAAGCAAATCGAACACCAGAAATGACCAGATTGAAAAGGAAAACCAAAAGATTATAGCTGAAAACCAGTCCCTAAAGGCCAGAATCGAGCAATTAGAAGCTAAAGATCTCTCAAGACAACAAGAACAAATAAAACAAAGTCAAAAGACTGAAAAAATAGAAGGAAATATGAAATATCTCAATGAGAGCATGACAGACCAAGAAAACCGGTCTAGAAGAGATAATTTGAGAATAATTGGTCATTCAGAAAAACCAGAAATTAATAGAAACCTGGACTCCTTACTAAAAGAAATTATTCATCAAAATTGCCCTGAAGTCCTACAACAAGAGGGCAATATAGACATCGAAAGGATTCAGGAACACCCACTACATTCGATCCAGAGAAGAAAACAGTTAGAAATATTATTGCCAAATTCAAAAGCTTTCAAGCAAAAGAAAAAATCTTACAAGAAGTCAGAAAGAGACAATTCAAATATCAAGGAACACCAATCAGGATCACACAGGATCTGGCAGCCTCCACGCTAAAAGACCGTAAGGCTTGGAATACAATATTAAGAAAGGCAAGAGAGCTGGGCCTGCAACCACAGATCAACTACCCATCAAAATTGACTATATATTTCCAGGGGTAAGTATGGGCATTCAACAAAATTGAAGAATTCCTAGTATTTGCACAGAAAAGACCAGGGCTAAATGGAAAGTTTGATATCGAACCACAAAAATCGAGAGAAACATGAAAAGGTAAATAAGAAACAGAGGGGAAAGAAAGAAAACTTATAATTTTTAAATTTGCCTTTCTAAGGGCCTCAGTAACATCTAATTATATGTATTCCTATGTAGAGAAATGTTATGTATAATTCTCTGTAGTGAACTCTATTCACTATTATAGTATCCTCTATTATAGTAATCAGAAGAATAATTCAGAGGGTGAGGGTGGAACACTAAATAATCTAAGATGACATGGGGGATGGGAAAGAGGGGGTGAATAGCAGGGGACACCAAGAGAAACTTGAGTGAATAAGAAAAATAGGATATTCTATTACACACAAAGAGGTTATGGGAAGGAGAGGGGACGAATACTATTATAAGTAGGAGAGGAAGAGAGTATTAAGAGGTAATAATCAAACCTTACTCTCAGTGTAATCAACCCAGAGAGGGAAGTGTAGCTATACTATACATTGGAACATAAAACTCTTATCTAACCCTTCTGAGAAAGTCAGAGGGGATAAATCAAGGCAAACAGGGGAGTGGGAAGGTCAAAGAAAGGGAGGGGAGAAGAAGGGGGAGGGAATTCATAAGGCCTTTAAAAACAGAAAGGGGGGGGGAAATAACGGAGAGGGTAGGAAGAGAAGTCAGTCAAGGGAGGGGATAAGGGATAGGGTCTTAAAAGCAAACGACTGGTTTTAAGGATATAGTTTAAGGAAAAGGGGTAGGAATAGGGGAGGAAACGAAAATGTCATCAAATGCACAACTGATGATTATAACTCTGAATGTGAATGGGATAAACTCGCACATAAAACGGAAGCAAATAGCAGAGTGGATTAGATACCAAAATCCTACCATATGTTGTCTACAAGAAACACATATGAGACGGGTGGACATACACAAGTTTAAGGTTCAGGGCTTGAGCAAAACCTTTTGGGCATCAAATGAGAAAAAGAAGGCAGGAGTGGCTATTATGATTTCTGACAAAGCCAAAGTAAAAATAGATATGATTAAAAAAGACAGGGAAGGTCATTACATCCTGATTAAAGGCAGTATAAACAATGAGGAAATAACACTGCTCAATAT
The DNA here is from genome assembly GCF_016433145.1 of Gracilinanus agilis. NCBI lineage: Eukaryota > Metazoa > Chordata > Mammalia > Didelphimorphia > Didelphidae > Gracilinanus > Gracilinanus agilis. Next base: position 1 of record NW_025342375.1, on the reverse strand, counting down.
A
>NW_025342374.1:0-1052 GCF_016433145.1 Gracilinanus agilis | reverse complement strand
AGATCTATCATTCTGTTTAGGGTGTGGAGCATTAAAAGAAAGCAAGCTCCTGGCCCCATTTATTGATAGGCAGCATTTTCCTTCTTGTCTTCCTCAAGACCTGCCTCAGTTTACCCTTTGGTTAAATTTTACTCCCAACACCTGTAAATGTGAGCTTCTTAATGTTGGACAGAACAGCAGGTGTTTACTAATGAAGAGGAGTCTACAGTATTTTTAGGAGACACTAATGGGAAGAGATCATTTGCTTCTTGAATACCCCAAGCAGCAGAAATGCAGGAGGAGTGAATAATTGAAGACAAAAGTGGCAGCAGAAAAACATCAGAGAAAGCAGAAAGAAGCTTCTTTTAAAAACTACAGACAAGAGGCTTGAGGACTTCCGGTTAAGATGGCGGCAGAGTAAGGAGCAGCTGCTCGATCTCTCCTAACTGATGCATACAAGACTCCTCAAGGGGACATAAAAACGAATCCAGATGAACGAAGGAACCCCACAACAGGGCGCAGCATTGAAGGTATGCAGAATCAGGGCATTTCCACGCTATAAAGAGGTGAAACAGCTCTCACTAAAACTCGAGAGGAAGAAGCCCCTCCTCCCCCCCCCCCAACCCACACCACGCACAAGGCCAAGGCCAACGTGAAAAACAGGACTGGGGCAACCAGTAAATCACTAGCAGCCCCAGGGCTTGTACCTGTGAGCTGCCAGATGTGGGACCCCAAGTGGCTGGGGGGATGCACGGACTTTCCCCAGCGTCTACGCAGGTGAAGGCTCTGACCGAGGAGTGAAGAAAGATTGAAGAAAGATCACCAACAGCAGGGACTTCCCCCAAACGTCTAAGCCAGTGAAGGCTCTGGGCCCAGAGGAATAAAGAACCCTAAAGCAGGGACTTTCCCCAGTGTCTTGCACTGGTGAAGCCTCTGCGCCGGGCGGAATAAAGATTTCCAGCACAGGCTAGGACATCTAGTGAGGACCTGGGGCAGACGGGAGCGCGGCTGTGGAAGCAGCCCCCAAGACCGCTGAAGGAGCCTCAGGCAGAGGGGCAGACTGGGGACTACCA
>NW_025342373.1:0-3236 GCF_016433145.1 Gracilinanus agilis | reverse complement strand
TTAATTTCTCCCTTTTCTCTTTAAGAGGCAAGGGAGCAAAAAGATTTCTGAGTGAGAGCCCCTGGCTGTGCAGACTGTCAGTGGATAGCAGTTAGAAGGGTGCTGCTGGCAGTTGGTAGGTGAGTTGCAGGCAGTTGAAAAGAGGCTTTTGTTTTTGGGTTCCCTGGAGAGCAGAGCTGTCTGTCTGTGTCTCTGAAACAAAGTGGCAGTTGGAAAAATAAGTGACAGTGGGTGAAGAGAAATGGGTTTAAGGAGTGGGGAGGTAGTTAATGTTTATTGATTAACTTAGATAGGTAGTTAGTGAGTATATTATTAGAAAGACAGAGTAGGTAGATGGGCTGGGCTGGGACTGGCCTGGCAGAAGACGCTGCCCTGGAAGACAGATAGATTTTGTTTACTTAGGACTGGGATCTTAGGTGTAGGTATAAGAGTTCTCTCACTTTCCTCCTTTTTAGTTCCTATCCAAACTTTCCTCAAAATAAACTAAGTGTTTTGTCTTTTACCAAGCTGCTCTCCTGATTTTTGTTCAAACTCCTACCAAAAAGTTTAACCCTTCACACCCTACCCCCCCCCCTTGCTTTGGAGCTGATTCTCTAGCAGACCCCAAACATCAGGCTCCCTGTTTCCAGTTTCCTTTCAAGGATGTTGAGCCTAAGTTCTACCACAGAGACCTCCCCAGCTCCTCCTTAGACTTCAGGACCTCCTTACCTTGTTTTCCAGCCTCTGCTGTCCAGCTGGAACACGTCTATCACTCAAGCTCTCTGACTTCCCGGCCATGACCCATGTGAAAACCATCTTGTTTCCCCATCCCTACCTGTGCTCCCCTTACTCGTACTTACTGATTTCCTGCTCCCACTTTTGTCAAAGCCATCCAGCCCCCCTTCCCTGCCAGGGTTCTGAAGCCTCTTTTTTTGTCCACTCTCAGATTTCCACTCCTCATTTCCTGGCATTTCCCTTCCAGAGCAAACTCCCCTCACACCCCACACACCCCCCAACCTTCCCTAGATCAATGAGTCAGTCTGTGATCTAGCTAATGGATTACTTCAGGCATCTCGATGGCATAGTGGGAAAGAGGAACTATACACAGTGGAGTTACTTGGACTACTTTGTTGCCTCTACAGGGATCCTGGAGTCAGGGAGAATGGCCTTTGAGAGGGACAGACTTACAGCCCAGGTGAGTGTGTGTCATCCACAGATTTGACCAACATCAGCCAATGAGGGAATTTCATTCATCATAAAGTATTTACTATGAAGATGGCAATACCTTCCTTAGAGATCATTTCCTTCATGAAACACACTTGAAACAGGATGCAGTAGGAACAAGACTTTCCTGCTCTCCTACTGTATTTTCAAATAATTTCACTGACACTTTGGCGTCTCAGACACTAATGCTTCCCCCAGAAGTACTGACCTGCCATGTTTGATTTCTCCTTTAAAAAGACTGACAAAACCATTTGACTCAGTGTTCATTGTGTCAGGATTGTTCTCATTCAGATGACCTATCAAAAGACACAGACACACACACACACACACACACACAGAGCATAGTCCTGAAGGCTTCCCCAAGTCTGTGCTTTGATCAGAGAAGAAATGCTGCTACTCATTTCCTTCTGCCTCCAGTTATACAAATCTTTCAGTCTAACAGGCTCCTCCCTCTTTAACATTTCTTTGGTTTAGGCAATGAGTGGGTAGAAAAGCCCTCCTATGCACCAGGCACTAAGGAAAACAAGGAAATAAAAACCATGGCATGCCCTCCAGCTCCCTCCCAGTCTGATGGAGAAGGTAGACCTGCAGCTGTGTGTGTGCAAACAGGCTCTATGAAAGGTTTATGGGAAGTATGGTGAGAGGGAAGGCTCTGACTAAGAGTCATTTGTTCAGAAGGTGAAAATGTAGCTGACACTTGAATGCTCAGAGGCCACAATGAGGATGGAGAACATTCTCTACTCATAGGAGACAGACAATGGAAGGGCCCAGAATCAGATCAGTAGAGAGGCCAGTTTCCTGGGGTCAGAGAGGAATAAGGTGCAAGAAGACAGGAAAGAGGGTTGAGGTTTCTTATATGAACATAAAATGTGCCAATAGAAGTGTTGCAAAAATTGTCAGTTATCAATAATCATAGGCTGAATAATTCACCCACATAGGGACACTATTGATTTCAAATCCATTCCAGAGTGTGACCCACACAGCTGCCTCTATGCTACTGAGCTTCCTGGCCCAAAGAGTCAGGAATTTTAGGTAAGACCAAGAATGGCCTAAAGACTTTCAGAAATAGGACTTTTTTTTTTTTTTAAGAGTAGTTTCAAGTATTCAAAGACCTTTAGCAAAGGAATTTGTACTTGACCTAGGAACAAGGTACTATCATCTTCCCAATACCCAGTGGTCTGGGTGACTGCTGATTTATAATATTGTAGTACTGTTCCCACTGTATCCCACCATCTTTTCAGTATTTTGGTTGAGATAGTTGATTTTTTGCTTTTCCAAATGATTTTTTCATGACTTTATTCATCCCTATAAAATATTCTCTTCATCATGTTCAATGGAAAGATTTTTTTCTCCTGTATTTTATTTTTTTGTTTTATTCTCTCATAATGCTGTTCAATCTGAAGCTTCTTCTCTGAGGAAGAAGTTTATATGAACTCAAAATTAAATGTCCTCGACTAAAATGACCACTAAAAGAAAAACTCTCAGGAAACATTGTCTCAGCATTTTCTGTAAGGTTTTGAAGAAGCTCAGACAACCTTACCTTGTCTCATCATTAACAATGAACATGATCTTTTCAAAGCTGATATGTGCCCTTATCAGAGACCTAAGTCAAGAGCTTGGACTCATGAATGTATAAAAGTATTCATAAGAGATAATAAAAGGAACTGCTCTTTGGCTGTGGGAGAGCTGTACCCACTTTCTTTGAAGAAATGGTCAATAATGTTTAGGTAGTAGATGGGTTGTTGAATTTCTTTTTCTGAGATGTTATATTTTAAGCGTTCTATTTCTCCTTTAGTTCATCTGGGCAATTAAAATTTTGTAAATAATCATGCACTTCATGTAGATTGTCAGATTTATTGGCATATAAATGGGAAAAATACTCCTAATGATTATTTAATTTCCTCATCATTGGTCAAGAATTCACCATTTTATATTGATGCTGATTATTTGACTTTTTTCTTTCATTTTATTATTAAAATTTACCAGTTCTCTATTTTAACTTTTTGTTTTTTCATAAAATCAACTTCACCTTA
>NW_025342372.1:0-2834 GCF_016433145.1 Gracilinanus agilis | reverse complement strand
GCTTAAACCTTATGCTCATTGTAATTGGCTCAACCATACTTATTTGGGTATAGAATCTAACATTGCTCTATACAAAGGTAGGAGGGAAATAAGATAAAAGTGTGGGTAATAGAAGGGAGGGAAAGTAAGGGTTGGTATTTAAAAGTACAATACTTGTGAGAATGGATAGAATGAAAGGAGAAAGATCAAGATCAAAATGGGAGCATAACAGAGGGGAATACACAGTTGGTAATCATAACTGTGAATGTGAGTGGGATGCACTCACCCATAAGATGGAAGTAGATAACAGAGTGGATTAAAATAACAGAATCCAATGAAATGTTTTTTACAAGAAATGCATTTGAGGCAAGGAAACACACACAGAAAAAAGGTAAGGGGCTGGAACAGAATTGATTTTACATCATCTGAAATAAAAAAGATAAGAGTAGCAATCATGATATCAGACAAAGCTAACTAACAGAAAAATAAATTTAATTAAAAGAGATAGGGAAGGTAATTACATCTTGCTAAAAGGTATTAAAAGAATGAAATAATAACAGTACTTAACATACATGCACCAAATGATTAAGCCTCCAGATTCTTAAAGGTGAAATTAAATGAGCTTCAGGAGAAATAGACAATAAAACTATATTAGTGGGGGACCTCAACTTCCCCATTTCAGATCTAGGTAAATTAAACCCAAAAATAAACAGGAAAGAAGTGAAAGAAATGAATGAAATTAAGGAAAAACTAGCTTATACATCTCTGGAGAAAACTGAATGGGAATAGAAAAGAATATGCCTTCTTGTCAACATGGCACCTACAGAAAAACTGACCATATGTTAGAGCACAAAAACTTCACAACCAAATGCAGAAAAGCAGAAATAATAAATGCAACCTTTTTAGATAGTAATGCAATAAAAATATAGACAATAAGGGTCTATGAAAAGACAAATGAATTATTTGGAAACTAAATAATTTAATGCTAAATAAAGGAGTGGTTCAAAGAACATATTATAGAAACAGTCAATGGAGGTTAGAAAAGACTGCCTTCTAGGTAATGTTTCAATTCACATTTAGGCTGTTTTTTTTCCTATTGTGATGGATATCTTTTTTTTTTTCTTTCATGAGTCTCTTGGTGTTATTCTGAATCCTTGCCTTGTTACTGTGTACAACATTCTCCTGGTTCTGCTCACTTCATTTTACACCATTTCATATAAATCTTTCCAGGTATTTTTTCTTTTCTTTTTTTTTTAAACCCTTATACTTTGGTATATTGTCTCATAGGTGGAAGAGTGTTAAGGGTGGGCAATGGGGGTCAAGTGACTTGCCCAGGGTCACACAGCTGGGAAGTGGCTGAGGCCGGGTTTGAACCTAGGACCTCCTGTCTCTAGGCCTGACTCTCACTCCACTGAGCTACCCAACTGCCCCCTCCAGGTTTTTTTCTGATCATCTTGTCTGTCATTTCTTACAGTACAGTAGTATTCCGTTACAACCATATACCACAACTTCAGCCATTCCTCAATTGATGGACATCCGTTATGTTTCTAGTTCTTTGCCATCTCAAAAAGAGATGCTATAAATTTTGGACAGGTAGGCTCTTTTCCCCTATCCTTAATCTCACTGGATATAAACCTAGTAATGGTATTAATGGGTCATAGGGTATACACAGCATGGTTGTATTGATTATAGCTCCACCAGCAGTGTAATCAGTATCCTGATTTTTCCACAGCTCTTCCAGTATTTATCATTTTCCTTTTTTGTCATGTTGGTCAGTCTGATGAGTATAAGACAATGCCTCAGAGTTGTTTTAAATTACATTTCTCTAGTCAATACTGATTTTCTGCCTTTTTTTATATGACTGAAGACAGTTTTAATTAATTTATCTGAGAACTGCTTATTCATATCCTTTGACTGTAAGCTTTTTTTTAAACCCTTAACTTCCATCTTGGAGTCAATAATGTGTATTGGCTCCAAGGCAGAAGAGTGGCAAGGGTAGGCATTGGGGGTCAAGTGACTTGCCCAGGGTCACACAGCTGGGAAGTGTCTGAAGTCAGATTTGAACCTAGGACCTCCTGTCTCTAGGCCTGGCTCTCAATCCACTGCGCTACCCAGCTGCCCCCTTGACTGTAAGCTTTTTAAAAACAAAATAGAGGGGGCAGCTGTGTTTCTGCTCAATTTGGATAATATTGGTTTTAATAGGTTTAATTAAGCACAATACAGAACACCAGCATTTTGTACCACTTCCTTTCCCAGGTGTGGCTTCTGTCCCATACTGAGATACCATTAGAGCCATAATTAGACTTTTGTCCCCAGTCATCATTGGGAATAGGACACTCTCTATCTAGAGATGAGGGATGCTGCTTATTTTCTCCATACATCGGAGACAGTAGTCCTTATCCCTGTGTGTGTAATGTGATATTGTTTCATTATTTGGTCCCATTTAGAGGCAACTGCTGTGTTACCAATCTGTCATTGTTCCTTTTTGAGACCTGATTTTCCCCACAAATTCTTGTGGGGCAAGATAAAGTTTTTCTGGTGGATGATTTACTAAACTTTTTTAATGTGACTGAACCTGTGATCTGTGTATATACTATACCACTGTCTGGTTTGTTTTCCCCACCAAGTTATCAAACAAAACAATGGATTCCTGATTCTAGTTCTAGCTGCCATGCTTTCTCTTTTTTCCAATAGTTATATTTATGATCTGTGGCATGGCATTCCCATCTACCTGAGATCTGAGGTTTTTTCAGAGGGCTCTGAATGGTCTTGAGGAGGAAAATCAGGTGAAATGGGTATCTTTCAAACCAAAGTTACACTGAGTTTCATTTGATACTGGTCTTGGACAATGAGTG
>NW_025342371.1:0-2312 GCF_016433145.1 Gracilinanus agilis | reverse complement strand
ATATTTGGGGGGCCAGCTAAGAGGAAAATGACAGTGAGGTATGGAACCGCCAACCTACATGGAAAAAACAAAGACATTTCTCTTTGTTGAAAGAGAGATATGGGAGAATCAGAGAAATTAGAAACTTTCTAAGGGAAAAAAACAGTCTAGGATAGTAATTAATGCCTCTAGAACTATACATATATTATAGGTTTGACATCACCTCCAATATAGACAGAAAGGGCCACTAGAAAGTTATTGGAAAGTAATTCCTAGGGTATATGTTGAATAATTTCCTAAAAGTAACTTGAAAAAGTTAATTTAAGCTTATAATAAGGGTATTTTTTTAACTCATAAGGTTTTAGAATATCTTTAAATCTTGTGCAGAATGATGATTTTATAGATTGGTATGCAAATTAATATGATTTTAACAAGAAGTGACATGTTAATATAAAAGCATATTCAAATACGGAAGAATGTCTTTTGAATAATCAGATTACAGACCTAAAAGAGAAGCATGATCTAATGGTGACCATTAGCTATCTGGACATCTGCTGAAGCTCAATCAGTCTCTACTAAAGGTAGAACAGTTGATCAAATCTTCATTGACCTTCATAATAAATTTCTTTCATTTATTTATTTGTTTATTTGTTTATTTTAAAACCCTTACCTTCTTTCTTGGAATCAATACTGGGCACTGGTTCTAAGGCAGAAGAGTGACAAGGGCTAGGCAATGTTTGTTTTGAATTCAGGGAAGTGCTATTTGGAAGTGTCTAGCAGACTCCCTATGGACACGTGGGGACTTTGAGACTATATTTCCTGTGAACCCTATGGGTTTCCAGTTTCTGGTTTAAGGTGTGGGGACGTCCAGCTTCCCCATATATGGGGACATCCAGCTTCCCCACGTATGGGGAAATTTAAATTCGGAGGAGGGCCTAGAGAAAGCTTCTTTCTGGGTTTTTCAGAGTGGCTGGCTGGCATACCAGAGGGACAGGATGGGCTCCGGCAGTAAATTTAAAAGATAAGTGCAGTCATATATATATTTACCAACATGGCCATGGCTTTAATTAAACTACTAATTTCTATTATTATATCAGTCTTTATCATTTTTAATCTTAACAATTATGGCAACCATATGAAGTTTGGATTAAGAATTCTCAATTTTCCAGATAGCCTAATAAGAAGTGGCCTTGCTCGCCATGCTTTTGCTAAAAGCAACAGCACGTTTTTGCCTCAGGTGGGATTCAGCCAGCCAGTCCAGCCTGACCCACCTTGGGAGGTCAGGCCAGCTGATTTCTGGCTTTAAACCCAAAATGCCAGAGCCCAGCCAGTATCATCTCGCCACTGATCTCCTGGGTCCTGACCTGGTCTCCCTTCCTGCCTCTTCCTGCCGAACCTCGAGCCTGCCAGTGCCCCAGTGCCTGTGATCTCTGCTGCTTTTCCTGCTGCCTCATGTTCTTGCCGCAAGCCCATCAGGGCAGACCATTTCTGTTGATCCAGAATCCTGAGATTTCCGAGGAGTGACCCCAGCCTTGACTTGACGAACGCCGCCATTTCAGCTTCAGCTCTGGCACTAAAGATTTGGGAAGTATCCCCCTTTCTCCCTACTCTCTTATATGGAGGACTTTTAACCTGAAAGACCATTCTTGCCCTCCACGGGGAAACCCCCACCCACAAGCTCTCCACGTGGGTATTTTCTACAAAACTGACCTAAGCTTTTCTCTAGCCCCGAGCCCGTGACCCAACCCCACATGGATGCTAGCATCTGAACCTTGAACTAGTGATTAAATCTTCATCAGGTGCATGGCCTATTCAAACTTTCTTGTGATTAAGAACTGAACATCAGGGGAAGAAATTCACCCCGTACCTGCTTAGAACTTTGAACTTTAAAAAAAAAACCTTAACTTTTAAAACCTCAGAACTCAGAGTTTTAAAAAGACTGTATCTTACTGTATTTTGCTAATTAGTTTTGTGAATTAATCTTGCTTATTTCGTTGATTTTCCTGTTGCACTGAATCATTTTAAGCTAATGAAGTTTCTGCTTATGATTTTATTATATTTCCTAACTCACTTTAAGTTTACTGTATCAAAAACAATGTGATTATATGTACATCTTATAGGAGCACATGTGTTTTAAGTTTTATTCTGTCTTGGTAATTGTATAGAACCTTGGAAGTTTCCATGCCTTGAGATTTAAATTGTAATTTTACAAGAGGTCTTTTAACTTTTACTCTAGATCCTAAAGAATTGTTGTCTTAAAGATAAGCTTTTATATTTTTTATTATTAAAAAGATTATTGCCTTAAATGGGTAGAAGCATGAAAATTTCCTACC
>NW_025342370.1:0-1180 GCF_016433145.1 Gracilinanus agilis | reverse complement strand
TTTTGTAATTTTCTCTAACTCTTGCTTGGTTTTAAAATCTTTCCTTTCCCAGAGATCTGACAAGTATACTATTCTGTGTTTCCTTAACTAATTTATAGTTTCTCTCTTTATATTCAAGCCATTCACCCATTCTGAATTTATCTTGGTGTAGGGTGTGAGATGTTGATCTAATCCTAATCTCTCCCATATTGTTTTCCAAATTTCCCAGCAGTTTTTGTCAAATAGTGGATTTTTGTCCCAAAAGTTGGGCTCTTTTAGTTTATCATACACTGTCTTCCTGACATCACTTACCCTAAGTATATTGCACTGATCCTCCCTTCTGTCTCTTAGCCAGTACCATAACATTTTGATGACCACTGCTTTATAGTATAGTTTAATATCTGGTACTCCTAGGCCACCTTCCGTCACATTATTTATTCATTATTTCCCTTGAAATTCTTGATCTTTCGTTATTCCAAATGAACTTTGTTATAGTTTTTTTCTAATTCATTAAAAACGTTTTTTGGTAGTTTGATAGGTATGGTGCTAAATAGGTCAATTAATTTGGGTAGAATACTCAATTTTATTGTTAGCTCATCCTACCCATGAGCAATCAATGTTTTTCCAATTGTTTAGATCTAGTTTTAATTGTTTGGAAAGTGTTTTCTTATTGTTTTCATATGACACCTTTGTTTTTTTTTTTTCGTAAATATATTCCTAAGTATTTTATATTGTCTAGGGTGATTTTAAATGGTCGTTCCCTTTCAACCTCTTACTGCTGTGATGTGTTGGAAATATATAGAAATGCTGATGATTTTGTGCATTTATTTTGTATCCTGCAACTTGGCTAAAGTTGTTGAATATTTCAACAAGCTTCTTAGTTGATTCTCTAGGATTTTTTAAGTAGACCATCATATCATCTGCAAAGAATGATAGGTTACTCTCCTCATTTCCTATTTTTATATCTTCAATTTCTTTTTCTTCTCTAATTGCTACTGCTAGTGTTTCTAGTACTATGTTAAATAATAGAGGTGATAATGGGCCTCCTTGTTTCACTCCTGATCTTATTGGGAAGGCTTCAAATTTATCCCCATTGCATATGATGTTTGTTGATGGTTTAAGATATATACTGTTTATTATTTTTAGGAAAGGTTCTTCTATTCCTATACTTTCCAGTGTTTTCAATAGGAATGGGTGCTGT
>NW_025342369.1:0-2220 GCF_016433145.1 Gracilinanus agilis | reverse complement strand
GAGAGAGAGAGAGAGAGAGAGAGAGAGAGAGAGAGAGAGAGAGAGATTGAGAGAGAGAGAGAGAAAGAGAGAGAGAGAGGCAGACAGACAGACAGACAGACAGACATATAGATAGGCAGATACATAGACAGAGTCAACAATCATTTATTAAGTGGTTGCTTTATAGAGGAAAGGAGAGGAAAAAAATATGTGCATAAAGAGTATGGTCAGAAAAAATGTACCGATAATGGCGGATGCCAGAGAGGAATGAAGCAGGGAACCTTGCTGTTCTGTACCCTCCTTAAAATGGAAATTGCCAGAAAAATTGACCAGTCTAAGGAAGGGGACCTGGGAGTAGGTTGAGGGATATTCCAAGGGGAGGATATTTTATGGAAAGAAATCCTAAGCATCAAAACTTGAGGTAGAAGAGAAACACACATCTGGATCTATATCTAGATGAGGATCTATATTATATATATATAGCTATCTAAAGAGATATATAACTATATTTGTTCAAGTAGATATACATCTATTCATTAATTTATACATATATGCATGTTTACATATGCATATATACATATAAACAGTAATACAAACATATATGTGTACTTTGATTTGACCTAGACATTTTATATCTAAAGAAAAATTAATATCTTTCTCCCAATATTAAACCCAACAGTGAGGAATTAGAAGTAGCTTACAACACATATTAATTTAAAATACGTGCAAAATATCAAAAGAAATAAAGGACAAAAAACACAAGTTTGAAAGAATATAAAGAGAAAAACAACACATATATCAGCCTCACGTTGCCAAAAGCTTCACAAAAGTTAAATCTCTTCTTCCTAAATGTCAGTGGAATCTGAGCCTTCCTAAAACTGGATAAATAAGGGATTTAGGAACTCAAGGTGACCTAATGTATTTTTCCATCATCACTTTACATATAGTCCTCCCTTATCTCTGTAGAACATACTTTCCTCATCCCACCGACATGGTTTCAATTCCAGTTTAACAGCTATAGACTTTGCACACCTGAAATGCATGATTTACTGCTTATTAATTCCTTGCAATATGTGAAATGTCACCTCATTTATTAGTTACTAACATAAGCTTATTCACATTTTAAAGTTTTGTAATTAACCTTTTCTGTCCTATGTCTAACATAATTGGCAAAAATACTGTCGTTTCTGTACTTCTATGAAATATTGCTTCTGCTAAAGCTCGGTTCTTATGTTTCATTAAATCAATGCAATTCAAAGAATTATCAAGTCTCTAATATAAGTTAAATAAAATTAAGTATTACAACAATTTCAGCAAAGTTAGAGGATATAAAATAATTCCATAAGAATCATAAACATTTCTGTGTATCATAAAAACATTCAAGAAATTAAGAGACAGAAGGAGGAATTGATTTAAAAAATGAAATAATACATTAAATAGTTGCCATCATATTTATAATACACATATGAATTATATGAATACACATACAAAAGAGTCTTTACACAAATAAAACTGGACATATTTCTTTAGAGATAATAACTCTTCCTGTTTAGGAGATGTCCGTTAAAGAAAAATAATATAGTTTACCTTGCCTGTTTTACTCATTCAGTGCTTTACCAATCAATATATCAAGGTATTTCTTTATAGGGAAAAAAATAGCAAATTGCCCTGCCAAAGCAAAAGTTAAAGAATCTAAAAAGTTAATAATAAAAAATTGGGAAGGAAGAGGTATCATACTGTAGTGTAAAGCAGAAATCATCAAAATTAATTGGTACTGAATTTTAAAAATATTATCAAACAAGACAGATTGGATAAACAAAATATATAAAAGTAACTAAAGATAGGAGCTTTGTTCTGAGAAAGAGACTGAAAAACTGGAAAACCTTCTGACAAAATTTAATTAGAGACCAAAGTGTCAAATCTTATACCCAATTAATATTTAAATCATGTAATTATAAAGAAAATCACATGATATACAAATTAAAAGGGACAGGAAGAATATACCTTTTCGAACAATGGATAAAGGAAGAATTTATGACTAAAAGGATTCCAAAGTGGATAACAGAAAATTCATTCAATAGTTTTGATTGCATGTGTTGTTTGTAAAAATATTTTTCACAAAAATAACATAGATAAAATTAGAAGGAAAAAAGTTACAAGAGGAGGGGGGGAAAAACTTTATTTTTTTTTTACAAAAAGGGCTCTTTTCCAATGTATTAAAGCAATTGATCCAAATTTGTC
>NW_025342368.1:0-1045 GCF_016433145.1 Gracilinanus agilis | reverse complement strand
ATTTTTAATATTTCTAATTTAGTTTTCATCTGGGGATATTTAATTTGTTCCTTTTCTAGTTTTTTTATTTGCATGCCCAATTCATTTATCTTTGCTTTCTCTAATTTGTTATTATATGCACTCAATGATATAAATTTCCCCCTGAGTACTGCTTTAGCTGCATCCCACAAGTTTTGGTAGGATGTCTCATCATTGTCATTCTCTTCAATGAAATTGTTTCTATGATTTCCTCTTTAACTATCTGATTTTGGAGAATCATATTATTTAATTTCCAATCAGTTTTTGATTTGCCTGTCCAGATGCCCTTACTAATTATTATTTTTATTGCATTATGGTCTGAGAAGGTTACATTTATTATTTCTGCTCTTTTGCATTTGTTTGCAATGTTTCTATGCCCTATTACAGGGTCAATCTTTTTGAATGTACCATGTGCAGCTGAAAAGAACATATATTCCTTTTTGTCCCTATTTATTTTTCTCCACATATTTATTAAATCTAATTTTTCTAGGACTTCATTCATCTCTCTTACCTCTTTCTTATTTATTTTTTAGTTTGATTTATCTAGATTTGAAAGAGGGATATTTAGATCTCCCACTAGTGTGGTTTAACTATCTATTTCTTTCTTGAGATCTGCCAGTTTCTCCTTTATGAATCTGGTTGATATGCCATTTGGTGCATTCATATTGAGCAATGTTATTTCCTCATTGTCTATACTACCTTTTATTAGGATGCAATGACCTTCCCTGTCTTTTAAAATCATATCTATATTTATTTTGGCTTCCTCAGAAATCATAATTGCAACTCCTGTCTTCTTTTTCTCATTTGAGGCCCAAAGGATTTTGCTCAAGCCCTTTACCTTAAACCTGTGTATGTCCACCCACCTCATATGTGTTTCTTGTAGACAACATATGGTAGGATTTTGGTTTCTAATCCATTTGGCTATTTACTTCTGTTTTAGGGGTGAGTTCATCCCATTCACATTCAGAGTTATCATTATTAGTTGTGTATTTGCCAACATTTTGGTATCCTCTCCTAATTCTAACCC
>NW_025342367.1:0-1437 GCF_016433145.1 Gracilinanus agilis | reverse complement strand
TATCTTCTTAGATTTGAATCACTGTACTTTTATTTGCTGATCCTCCCACAACCTTTAGGGAAATAACTGGGTTTCAAAAGGGCTTTGCTCCAGGCTCTTAGCAACTAATAAAAACTGGCTTGTTCTGAGGAAGGGGAAAAACAACTTTCTGAAGACAGACCAACACCTTCTTTCTAGTTATAAGGTCCTAATATTCCAATTCCTGATCATAAATGTGTGGGCCCCATATCTTGTATTTGGACTCTTTTTTTATCTATAGTCATAGAATGCCAAGCCTGGAAAAGATATGACAACCCTGCCATTTTAAAGATATGAAAATGGTAGCCAAGAGAAGTAAAGCAGAACATCATTAATTTAGAATTTGAAGAGTTCCAGTTAAGATGGCGGCAGAGTAAGGAGCAGCTGCTTGATCTCTCCTGACCAAAGCATACAGAACTCCTCAAGGGGAAATAAAAACGAGTTCAGAAGAACGAAGGAACCCCACAACAGGGCGCAGCATTGAAGGTACGCAGAATCGGGGCATTTCCACGCTATAAAGGGGTGAAACAGCTCCCACTAAAACGGGAGAGGAAGAAACCCCTCTCCCACCCCCCCCCCCCCACACCCCACACCTCGCACAACGCCAACGTACAAGTGTGAAAACAGGACTGAGGCAACCAGATAATCACTGGCAGCCCCTGGGCTTGTACCTGCGTGCTGCAAGACAAGGGACTCCAAGTGCTGGGGGTGCGCACGGACTTTCCCGGAGCATCCATGTGGGTGAAGGCACTGCCTCAGGCCGGGACAAAGGCCTCTAAAATGGCCTTTCCCAAGTACTGAAGGCATCGCCTCAGGTGCGAATAAAGATCTCCAGCCCATGGACTTTCACTACCTTCTGCGGGGGTGAAAGCAGGGCCCTAAGAGCATCTATGCAGGCAAAGGCAGTGCCCTAGGCTTGAATAACGACCTCCAGCCCAGGCTTGGACCTCCAGTGAGAACCCAGTGCTGACCGGAACTCGGCAGTGGAAGCAGCCCCAAAGACTGCTGAAGGAACCTCGGGCAGAGGGGCAGACCGGGAACTACCAGGAGGCCTGACCCCGAGGACAAGGAGACCGGAGCCCCTGGGAGCTTGGAAGGCCCAGGCAGACCCAGAGTGCAAAGACAAAGCAGAAAAGGGGCGGGGCTAACAATGGCCAGCAATAAGGAAGTCCAGAAGAAAAAGACTATCAAGACAAACTCTGGAACACTGGACAACTTCTACACAGAGAAAATCCAGACAACAGAGGAGGGAAAACAAAAATCCAAACCTCCCCCAAAAAATGAAAGCTGGTCACAAGCTATGGAAGAGTTTAAAAATGAAATGCTGAGGAAGATGGAAGAAATCTGGCAAGAAAATAACAGTTTAAAAGGCAGAATTTCACAATTGGAAAGTGAGACAAGTCAACTGAAGACCAAAAA
>NW_025342366.1:0-1731 GCF_016433145.1 Gracilinanus agilis | reverse complement strand
TTTGTTTTATTTGTTCTTGTTGTCTTGAGAGATCATTAGCTTCTACTTGCTCAATTCTAGCCTTTAGGGATTGATTTTCAGCTTAATCTTTCGGTTTTTGGCTATGATCTTTTGATTTTTGGCTGTAATCTTCTGGTTTTTGGCTGTAATCTTCTGGTTTTCGGCTGTAATCTTCTGGTTTTCGGCCATAATCTTCTGGTATTCCTTTTCAATCTGGTCATTTCTGGTGTTCTATTTGCTTATCAGTTCATTTGGTTTCTGAGCCTCACTTTCCATTTGTAAGATTCTACCTTTTAAACAGTTATTTTTCTTGCCAGATCTCTTCCATTTTCCTCAAAATCTCAGTTTTGAACTCTTCAAAAGCTTGTGAGGAGTTTTCCTTATTTGAGGAGGGTCCAGATGCTTGTTTGTTCTCCTCCTCTGTTTGCTGGTTTGTCTGGATTTTCTCTGTTTAAAAGTTGTCGAGTGTTAAAGACTTCTTTTTCTTGTTGTTAATCTTTCTCTTCTGAACTTCCTGAGACTGGGTAGCCATCGGTAGCCCAGCAGCTTCTCAGGTTTATCCTCGAGCTCAGGGTCTGTGCGCGGTCTTTTGGCTCCTGAGGTCTTAGTTCTGGTTTTTTCCAAGGTCAAGGCCCCTGGTGGAGCCCCTTGCTTGATCCTCTGCTGGAGGTTTCTTTACAAGTCTCAGGGCACTGCTTCCACAGTTGTATACCCGTCTGCACTGGTTCCCCACTCAGGGTTTCAGAGCTTTAGCTAGTGGCTGTGTCTGCCTCCACCCACACCTCCCCCAGTGACTGAGCTCTGAGCCCGCGCTCTGTGCCCTGCATCCACTCTCTGTGTCCTGCTCCCGCACTCAGATTTTGTGTGCATTCGTTAGCTTTTTGGGGTCCTAAATCTTGCTGCTCTCAGGAATAGGCCCCAGAGCTGCCAATGACTCGATGGGTGCCCCAAACTTGCTCTATTTCTTTTTAGCTGGCTTCAGCCCTATAGGTGTTGTGTGTGGAGGGTGTGGGGATGGGGTGGTTGCTCAGCCCGAGATTTAGTGAGAGCTGTTTCACCCCTTTATAGCATGGAAATGCCTCGATTCCACGTACCTTCCACGCTGTGCCCTGTTGTTGGGTTCTTCCATTTGTCTGGACTTGTTTTTATGTCCCCTTGAGGAGTTTTGTGTGTTTTGGTCAGGAGAGGTTAAGAGCTGCTTCTTACTCTGCTGCCATCTTAACCCAGAACCACTAAAACCTTTTTTAAAAGCAAAGAAATGAAAAAAATGTTAGAAGTGTAACGCAGAGCAGTTCTGAAACTAACATTCTTAATTTATTAATACTTTTTTAAAAAGCAAAACTACACATAATAAAGATTTATAGTTTCACGTATTATATGGAAAAGTTCATGTTTGTTAGTATTTATAAGGTTCAAAATAACACTGAAAATATTTATAGAATAATAGGTTTATGTTTAGTTTTCAAATATATATTTAAAATTTTTACTTTATCTTTCTGACAACGTAGGAAAATCAAATGAAGGAACTGATAGAGTTGGTTTCAACATATATACACAGGTGAAGAGAAATCATCATTTGTTTGGATACTTGATGATTATGTATAAGAAATTGAACATTTCCAAAAGGTCAGAAAAGACATAGTTGAAGTTAATACTCTCAAACTCATAGCAGAGAATTAGGAGGTAGAGAAAGTCATGATAAACACCTCTAAATTAAATAAACTATAATTT
>NW_025342365.1:0-1252 GCF_016433145.1 Gracilinanus agilis | reverse complement strand
AGAGAGAGAGAGAGAGAGAGAGAGAGAGAGAGAGAGAGAGAGAGAGTCTCATGCCATTTATTCTGGAGAAAGGAGGAAATAATCAAGAGCAAATGGGCAGCTCTTCCTGACACAGTGTCCAATAAAGAAATTGTTTAATTATTTAAAAACTCGAAGTGCTTCAGCACTGAGCCAGCACACATTGCTCAAGAAAAATAGACCAGGAGAGCCCAACGCAGTTTCAGACATACTTCATGGAATAGTCCCTTACCACACTGACTTTGCTGATTGTCACAAAGCCTTTAACTCAATTCTGCACTCATGGCATATTTGTGTATTGAAAATATTTAAAGTAGAGGTCAGCTAAGTGGCTGAGTGAATTAAGAGCCAGGCCTAGAAACTAGAAGTCCTGGGTTCAAACGTAGCCTCAGATATTTCCTAGCTATGTTATTCTGGGCAAGTCACTTAACCCCCATTGCCTAGCCCTTACTCCTCTACAGCCTTAGAACCAATACACAGTACGAATTCTAAAATGGATGGTGTGTAATTAGAAATCTTGAATCCTTAGACATCGTCTCCCAGAATCCTTTTTCCTTCATCCATGTGATGTCCTTATGTATGGTAAATAAGTTTGCTGTAACCCCACTCACTCATTCTCTTCTCTCATGACTGCAGCTGGGTATATCAATTTTTAAGTTTACAAAGATATGGGTTTAAATAAAATAAAATAAATTTTAAGTAGACCCAAGTAGAGGGAGAATATTAGAGTAGTTGATATCCATGGAGAAAACTGTTTTATACATAAAACATACTGCTAGCACAATAATGAAAATTTTATATAAAATGTGCTATTTTCAGAAAGACAGTTACATACATTATGATTCTTCCCAGAGTTAAATCCATAATCTTTCCTAAGTAGAGTTAAATATGACTTCTGAATTTAAAAATATTAAATTTAATTAATTACTTAAAAAGGGAGTTGAACTAAAGCATCTTATTAACCATTTGAGATAATGAACGACATCAGGTTCACTGAAAGACATATTGAACAGCTCATACTATAGAATCTTTATTAAATGATATCAAAAATGTCACTTGGATTTGATAAATGTAAAATTCTTAAAGTATTGCATGGAAAGGTAAGGATTGAAAGCTTCAAGATAAAGGTCATATTCAACTCTTCTGCAAATGAAGATGATGCTTACACATATAATTTTGTCTCTTCCAGATAAGATATATCAAACATAAAGATACCAAAGAGAAGTTTGTAGCT
>NW_025342364.1:0-31057 GCF_016433145.1 Gracilinanus agilis | reverse complement strand
CATGCCCACACTCAAAAAACTTCAGTAACTACTTTCCTGTGCTCCATTATATAGAATGCCAGCCTGGCATTTAAAAGTCCCCATTATATATGATTTGGAGTTTTGGTTTTAGAAGATTATTCACTTATAAAAATGAATAATATGGAAATGTTTTGTGTGATAATTCATGAACATCCCAGATTGAATTGCATGTCAACTCTGGGAGCAGGGAAGGAAGAAGGAAGGAGGGAGACAATGTGAATCATATAAATTTGGAAAACTTATGTGTAAATTTATTATTAAAATAAAGATAAAAATCTTAATAAATAAAAATTTTAAAAATAAAATAAAAGCTTTATCCTACATTTCCAGTCTTATTCTACCTCATTGCCTCCTCTTGCTCTGGGGTTTAACTGTTCCTTGAAATGGACACATCTTCTACAACCTGCAGACCATCCCTTACTCCCAGAATGACTCCCTCTTCATCTGTACCCTTTCAAAATTCTTCTCTCTAGGACAGGGGTCGGCAACCTTTTTGACCGTGAGAGCCCTACAGTGCTCACAGTTCATGCTCCTGTAACAGTGCCTGAAAAAAAATTGACTTTATGGCTCCTGCAGAAAGAGTCATATCTGGCCCTCAAAAGAGCCAGATATGGCTCAAGAGCCATATGTTGCCGACCCCTGCTCTAGGATCAACTCAAGCTAATGCTGTCTCCTCAATGAAGCCTCTCCTGGTTCCTCTCAACTGAAAGTGAGCCTGGAATTTTCCTCAAGCACTTTGGATCTTCTTTGCCTCATTGATGTCTATCTACGTTTTTTTAAAAACCCTTATCTTCCATGTTAAAATCAATGGTGTGTATTGGTTCTAAGGCAGAAGAGCTATAAGGGCTAGGCAATTAGGGTTAAGTGATTTACCCAAGATCACACAGCTAGGTAATGTCTGAGACCAGATTTGAACCCAGGACCTCCCATCTCTAGTTCTGACTATCAATCCACTGAGTCACCTAGCTGCCCCAGGCCTATGTGCTTTATAATATATTTATGTGTCCAAATTCTATCTAATGATCCATGAGCCCCTTGAAGGTAGTCAATAACCACAGTATCTTTTACAGAGTGGGAGTTTATTAAATGTTTGGTGAATCCCATCTTTTCTTTCCACCCCAATCTTCCTTATTTCTAGCACCTTCCCTTCTGGTGTCCAGCTATTGATTTCAAATGTACCCTCAATAAGGATAGTTTGACTGTATGTTTAGATGTTGTTTCCCCCATTAGACTGTGAGTGCCCTGAAAGCAGAGTCTGTCTTCCTTTGTATCCCCAGAGCTTAGCATAGTGCTTGACACATGGCAGACACTGTTTGTTGTTGTCTTTTATTTTCTTTAATTTTTTTAACCCTTAACTTCTGTCTTAGAACCAATACCGAGTATTGGCTCCAAGGTAAAAGAATGGCAAGGGCTAAGCAGTTGAGGTTAAGTGACTTGCCCAATATCACACAGCTATGAGGTATCTGAGACCAGATTTGAACCCAGGGACCTCCTGCCTCCAGGCCTGGCACCCTATCCCCTGAGCCACCTAGATGCCCTCTTGTCCTTTGTTTTCAAAGGAAACCAATAACATCATGGGGTAATATTGTAACTTGTACATAAATTGGATTCAAACAAGTTAAAGTTGCCCAAAGTCTTTGGCCTCTCCCTTCCAGAGTCATCAAAGTCCAGTGGCAAGACAAAAGTCAGGATGATGGGCAAGGCAGCAACATCTTCAAGACCTTGATGTCTTCTTTGATGTCTTGGCCCAGCTCTAAGTGCTCCACATCCTTTGCCTCAGTGGGAATGAATTGTTCTCATCTGCCCATTCCACCAGAAGTCTTCATAGGCTTGGGGTAGACACATCCCTGACTCACTGACAGGTTTGAGGTCTGAGGGTTCTGCTCAACCCAGTTCAGCCCGTCTGCCAAAAAGGTTTTACTAGGATGTGGCTATTGTCCATGCTACAGCTTTCTTGGAGTCACAAGTGAGAGCCGGGTGACAGGTGGCCACCAAAGTGAATAAGCAGCCCTGAAAAGGGGCACCGGAGGGGCTAGTCCTCCCTAAACACCCATACAATATTTATTGAATGACTGAATTTGCCCCTTTCTGGTTCCTGTTGAATTTGGAGTCAAGAGAGTCTGGGTTCTGCCCCTGATCTGTGTAATATTGGGCAAGTCCCTTAGCCTCTCTGACACTTAACATCCTTAACTATAAAATTAAGTGGGTGAACTAGATTACCTCCAAGAGCCCTTCCAGCTCTAATTCTGCAATGAATGGAAAATTCTGCCTATCCATCTGCCATTGAAGACAGATACATACCCGAAGAAAACATGTGTGTGAGAATGTCTTGTGTTTGTCTCACTACACTGGAATCAAATCTGCCTGTAAGCCAAAAAAAAAAAAAAAAATAGTAGCAGGAGCAGAATAGCAGTAGTAAGAGTGGGGAGAAGAGGAGGAAGAAGGAAAAAGAGGGGGAGTCCCTCAAAAATGGCACCTCCTCTCCCGGCAGAGGCCCCCTCCCAGCGTTCCACCCTCTCCCACTCCAGCTCCAAAAGATGAATTTAAACATGCCCGTGGCCTATGTCAGCGCTGACCCTCTAGTGACCCTGGTCCTGCTGATCCCAGGGATTACCCTGCACGCTCAAGGGTGGAGTTCTGACTCTGGGAGGCTTTGGCTACGTGCTCTCTCTTCTTGGCCCTGACAGGCTGTGAACCTATAGGTCTGAGGGCAGCCGGGTTTACTCCCATTGTCCTTTCCTGACCTCCCTCTAATCACAGGGAGGGCGGTTTAAAGACCTGATTTACGGTCTGATCAGCCCAAGCCTGGGTTTTGGTCACGAGTGATCGAGCCAGGTGAGCCTGACAAGGCTGGCTCCTGGGGCACCCCCTTCAGTGATGAAATATGGCCAGGGGCTTACCCCCCACCTGCTCAGGTTCAGTCTCAGGCTGAGTGCCGGCCATATGCAAAAGAGTTTTTCTTCTCCTCCTCTCCTCCCTCTTCTTCTATCTCCTCTCCCTCCCCCTCTCTCCTCCTCTTCCTCCTGCTCCTCTTCCTCCTACTAACAACTAATGAGAAACAGCTGTAGATTTGGAGTCGGATTCCTGAATCTGGCACTTATTACCTACATGAAGGTGGCTCAGTTGATAGAGAGCCAGGCCTGTAGAGGGGAGGCCCTAGGTTCAAATCTGGCCTCAGACACATACTAGTTGTATGACCCAGGGCAAGTCTCTTAACCCTGTTAGCTTCAGCTTCCTCATCTGTAAAATGAGCTGGAAAAGGAAATGACAAACCACTCCAGAATCATTCCCTTAAACCAGTGATGGGCAAACTAAGGCCACCAGATGCAGCCTTCTGAAATGTTCTATTGGAGTGCCTGACATTATTCCTAATCTGATGAATACAATGAGTAGGATAATACAATACAATGAAACTTCTAAAGAGTTGCCTTAGAAACAGACTAACAGATGAGAATTTCCTTTCCTTTGGCCCCCTCTTTAAAAAGTTTGCCCATCACCGCCTTAAACCTATTAGCCTCAGTTTCCTCATCTGTAAAATGAGCTAGAGAAGGAAATGCCAAACCATTCCAGAATCCCTGCCAAGAAAATCTCAAATGGCTACCCAGAGAGTCAAAAACAATTACAAGTGCTCCACCAAGGTAAAGCTCTTTAGATCTTAAAGATTCCTCTTCTGTGAAATGGGGATAATCATAAAATCACCCTCTTCCTCCTTTTCCTCCTCCTCCTCTCCCCAGGGGCATGCTCTGGGGATGAATTAATAAATGACTGTAAAGTATAATGAGACCAGAAAGAAAAGGCCACTAGGGGTTGATTACATATTTCTATTACTTAGTCCTTTTCTTCTGTGGCAGGCCCACCCTTTAGGGCTCTCTCTGGATTCCTGAGGTTAGGGAAATCATCCTCCTCCCCTCTTTTTTTTTTTCTCCAGTTGGCCAGGACTACCACACCCATCCTAAGCAAGGGGTAGCCCCACCAGCACTCCAATCAAAGAGAAATGGGAAGGACAACTAAAGGCAAAGAAGTCATGATTCCATGGAAGCCACTCTCACTGTTTTTGTACTACATTACTATTGTGGGAGAGCTGATCAGGAAAACCTGGGCCTGAAGGAATCCTTTCTCAAGAATGACAAGGCTCTAGTAATTAGCTTAAAAATAGAAAAATGTATTAAGTTTAGTGCAAGTTGAGTTATGGAGTTGAGGGGCCAGGAGGTGGGAGCAGGTGGAATACTGCCTCCTGGAGGAGATGGGTATTTGGATTATTATATCCTCTTGACAACAGGGATTACATGACTAGGAATGATGGGATGACTGGAGTGATGTTTTGGGGATTCTGGGACCGGAGATGGGTCATGTGATTATGTCCTATGCCTCAAAGTCAAAAGGGGGTGAATTTGTCCTGTTCAGGGGATGGTTTGGTATCTGAGCTTAAAACAAATGCTTATCAGAAGGAAGCTGGGAGGTGCTAATCTTTCTTCATCTAGAAGCTGGGAGAGATCAAGGGAGTGTCTTTCTCAGAAACTTCTTATCATTTGGCTTCGGTTGCTCAAAACCACCTTGCTTTAGCCAGCAACTGAAGGGATGTGAGGGAAGAAAGGAATTCCTTTTTGACCTGGGATACCTTTGGAGTTTGGGGGTTATCTGGGGCAAGCCAGTACCCCCATATCATTACTGTCTCTTGTTCCCTCTCCAGGACTTGCTTTTTCCTTCCCTTTCCTTCCCTCCCAGCCCCAACCCTTTGATTCTGTCAAGGGAGAGATACACATGGGAAAGTCCTGAACACCTGAACAACAGAGGACAGCATCGACCAGTACTGAACAGAGAGCAGAGGTCAGCCTTCCTTGTCCAGGGCATAGAACTCCCTCAAAACCTCTTAATGAGTTCCTTCTTCCTGGAGTTGAGCCTCCTAGAGGAACGGAAGTTGATTGCTCTGTCAGCCTCAATGTGGTGTGGGGTCTTGTCAAAGAAGAGGAAATAAAACTGAAAAAAAATTGTGTGTGTTGGGATAGGGAAGGGGAGGATGGCTAAGGAGGAGGCTACCCAGAGGAAAAGACTTAAGGGCTAGGAAGTTGCTATAGAAAACCTCAGCATTCTGATCTTTCTTTCTTACTCATAAAAAGCCAAGCCATAATGCCAAATACAGCAAATCTCTTGGGGACTTATTCTTCCACCTACAAGGGAAATCCACCTTTTCTAGACTCATTCCTAGCTACCCAACTAAGAATATCTTCTTTCAAGCAAGAACATTTAAATGTCTTCTCTTACAGAGAGATTCTCTTCCACACAAGAACCTAGAGCTACTCTTTTTCCCAGTGTGGTAGCCACCATGTTGTAGAGTCATGGCAAAGGGTGGGGGTGGTAGTGGTGGTGAGAGTAGGTGTGGATGGCAAAGACACTAGAGATGAGGGAGGAGAAACTAGTCAAAGAGAGCAGCAGGGTGGGGAGTTGACTAACAGCTCCCTGCCTGTAAATAGAGATGGGCAAATAGCATAATAAGCCTGGCAGGCAGCACACATGTTAGCTATGCTCAGCCAGCCAAATGCTGCTGGCTGTCCATCAGCCATCGTGTAGATTCCAGTTCCCCAACAGTCAGAATTCTATTGTATAGTACAACCTAGCAGACTCCTGACACAATGTCCAGCTGTCATCATAAGGTATGACGATAATCCACTGTGTGAGCAGAGAAAGAGACACAGATATAGACACATAGATGGCATGGGACAGAGAAAGACAGACATACAGATGATAGACAGATATGATGATGGATAGATGGGGTGGAGAACCAGTGTGTCAGGCCCTGTGACCCAGCCAGATGGTCAGCAATGGTCTTTTATGTATTCTCTGAGGCTCCCCTGCTGAAGGATGTTGGAAAAGGGCCTTTGCATTATGCATACAGCCTCCCACTTCCCATCCTTCCCCCAATTTCTTATAGACTCTGGCTAAATTGACCCCTTCCTGAATTGTTAACAAGAATGGGTCACCTGCCTCTCCAGGCTCACTATTGTCTATATTATCTGTTCCTGGCATATAATCCCAATTTACTTGCAAGATGTAGCAAGTTATAACAATCATAGTATAAATTTAGAGTTGGAAAAGACTTTGGGAACTTTCAAGTTCCTGGTCAGGTGGTGAAGGAAAAGCCAAAAAACAAAGGCTGAATATAGCCAGTCAAAAACACCTTAGAAAGTCCAAGTATCATCTACCAATTCATGTTCCTGATAGGTTTAAATCTTCTATTAAGAACTTTGACATGATACTGTTCTATAAAGATGAGAAAAGAAAAAATGGAAAATGACAGATGTTGATAGGAATATGGGGAAAACAGCATATTAATACAACATTTATTGGTGGAGTTGTGAATTGGTATAGCCATTCTGGAGAACAAAAGTCATTAAACTGCATATATCCTTTGACCTAGAAATACCTCTACTAGAAATACTTCTATTAGACCTACACTGCAAGGAAATTAAAGAAAGAAGAAAAAGGCTCATATGCGCAAAAATATTTAAAGCAGTTCTTTTTTGTAGGGGCTAAGAACTAGAAATTAAGGTATTAACCATCAGTTAGGGAATAACTGACCTCATTATGATATGTTCATGTAATGGAATTGCACAATAAGAAATGACAAAAGGGATAGACTCAGAGAAACCTATCAAGATTTATTTGAACCAATGCAGAGTGAAATGAACAGAACCAAAAGAACAATTGATATAATAACAACACTGTCAAGCCTCAAAACTTTGAAAGATTTAAGAACTTGAACACCATAATAAACCAGGATTCTAGAAAATCTATTAAAGGATATGATATACAACTCTTGACAGAGGTGATGGACTTGGGATGAATAATGAGACACCTTTTTGGACGTGGATATGTGGGAATTTGTTGTTTTTGTGGTTTTTGTGTGTGTGTTTTTTTTTAACCCTTGTACTTTTTGGTGTATTGTCTCATAGGTGGAAGATTGGTAAGGGTGGGCAATGGGGGTCAAGTGACTTGCCCAGGGTCACACAGCTGGGAAGTGGCTGAGGCCAGGTTTGAACCTAGGACCTCCTGTCTCTAGGCCTGACTCTCACTCCACTGAGCTACCCAGCTGCCCCCATGGGAATTTGTTTTGCTTAACTATCTGTTTTTATTACAAAGGTTTTGTTTTTCCTTTTAAGTTGGGGGTAGAAAGATGAGAAAATGTATGCTGATTAATTAAAAAATAAAATAAAATGGAAGAAATGTTACTTCCCTAGACCTGCCTTCTCTTGCTTCTCTTGTTAAAGATCTCCTCTGTGGAAGGCTTTCTGCAGATTTCCTGGAGGAAGAAAGGAATTTCCCAGGCTCTGCAGGCCTCTTTTCTAGGTACTGACAGTGAATTGGGCAAAGGGGAAAAGGCATCTGGGAGGTGATTGAAAAAGCTAAATATATAATTTCATAATGAAGAAGTTCTGCCTTAAAGTCCCAGTGGAATAACAAGAGACTACAATGTCAAGGTGAGGCTGTGGGCAATAATCACCCTATTGCAATCTAGAGAATCCACTTCTCTGATAGGAAAGGATCCTGCATTTTCTCTTGACTCTCTCTTCTTAAAGTTCTACTTCTTCACTTGTCTCTCTGCCTTTGCCAAGATTCCACTCCACAGTACCCACTTTAACAAAGGATACAGGCTCTGTTCTCTCAGAAGCGGGGCTCCAGGGCTCCCATGAAGTGATTTTTCAAGAAGAATAGACCATAACAATGGGAGTCAAATCTCCCTCCAAATACAAATTAGAGTCCTTCTTTGGTCTCTCAGAACTCACCCACTTATAACTCTTACTTCTCCAAGACTCCCAAGACTTTGGGCTCTAGTTTAATCAAGGGAGAGGCACCAAGGCACCTGAGAAGTAGCTCCTCCCTGTAATCAGTAGATATAAAGCCCCAGGCTCACAGTAAGATGATTCCCAATATGCAAGAGCAAAAAATTATTGAGGCAAAGATTGAGAGGAGGTCACATCTCCCAAGTCATAGGAAAGATATCCTCTATGACAGAAGATAATAAATAAGAGTCCATGCAAAGGATTGCCTATCCAAAGAAAACCTCAGGACAAACTCTTTCAATGTGGTGATTTAGAGAGAGCTTATGTATGAGTTAATTTTTTTGTCATTTTGTCATTAGGTATCAGCCAACCAAAAAAGAAATCGTCAAGAAAGGTTTCTGGGTTGACTAGGTGACTCAGTGGGTTCAAATCTGACTTCAGACCAGCTGTGTGACCTTGGGCCCTTGCCTTTCTGTCTTAGAATTGATACTAAGCCATAAGGGAAGGACTAAAAATAAATAATTAAATAAATGCATACATAAAGACATAAATAAAGACAATAATGATAAAATATGTGGAGACAAATGAGGCCATACGTTGTAAGCACAAGTCTGAATGGTATAGGAATTCATAGCCTGTTAGTGTTGGAAACAGTTAACCAATCAATAAGCATTTATTCTGCATTCATTCCATGCCAGGCATTACACTGGGCACCGAGGAAATAAATACAAAAGTGACACAGTTATAAGATCACAGATTTAGGGTCAGAAGGGATGTCAGATGCCCTTTTTTTTGTCTTTTTTTGTTGTTGTTGTTCCCATTCTTAGCACAGTGATGTCATTGGTCCTCTTCTAAAACAAAGGACAGACAAAAGCTTGACACATATTTTAATGGTTAATAAATATTTGTTGACTGACTGAGGGATTAGAGGCCATCTAGCCCAGCCCTCTCATTTTATAGAGGATAACCAGAGACACAAAGTGGTTAAATGGCTTGTCCATAATGCCCGCCCTTGGAGATCTTGCATTCTATCAGCATGACAGGGAGAAGAAGATGTACATGCTCACCGATAAAAAAAACACAAGACATACACCAAATTAATACAAAGTGATTGGGGAGGGAGGAGATTCAAAAAGACTTTTAGGGAGAGGAAAGTGGCACTTGAACTGATCCTTAAAGAGAGCTAAGGGTTCTGAGAGATGGATTTAAAGAAAGAAAGCATTCTAGATATGATGACAACCTGTGCAGTCACAGAGGTGGGAAATGGGCTCTCCTGTTTGGGGACAGTAAGTAGTCAAGCTTGACTGGAATGCAGAATGCATGAGGGAGATAAAGGTTCCATCAGCTTGGGAAAATAGTCTTTGAAGAACTTTAAAAGTTAAACTGAGTAGTTTGTGAAACCTAGTTGACTCTGGACCCATTCTTTCAGCAACAGGGATCTCAGATACTTTCAGGTGGTTGGTGATGTCTCTTTTTTCTGTAATCCACTCAAGCCCCTACCAACTAGATTCCCTCCATTTTAATGGGACCCAGTGACTAGCATTACACTTCCATTTAACCACTTAACATACAGTTACAGTAGGGCCCCCATATCTGAGGGGTATATGTTCCAAGATCTTCCATGGAAAGCTGAAACCAAGGATATAATAAGCTAATATCCACTGGTTACCATGGGTAGCTGGATTGATGGATACCAACTGCATTTACCAGCACCACTATTCTTGCCTTTTGAGGCCATTATTACAGTAAATCAGGGCTTTCTGAAACAAAGGCACTGCAATAACACTAAAATGAATTTGAGTAATGGAGGAAAATAGAGGCAGACTGGAGAAAAGTTTCACATGGAAGTGTGAGTATGGAGTCAAAGGGAGGTGAGTCATGTACTGGGTTGGCAAACTTCTCAGTGATACATCTAGTACAATCTTGGCAGATGGTTTGAAACTTCTGAAGTGTCTATTTTTAAATTTTCTTGAATTTCCCAAATTTCCCAATTTTTTTCATTTTTCCCCCCTGTGGTTCACCGTGGGTAACTGAATCAGCAGATACCAAATCAGCAGCTGCCAGGGTACAATTGTAGTTTTTACAGAGGAATACTCCAAAGATGTGGCTAGAATAAATGAATAAAGGATGCCCATTATCACCTTTATTATTTAACATTATACTAGAAACACTAGCAGTAGCAATTAGAGAAGAAAAAGAAATTGAAGGGATTAAAATAGGCAGTGAGGAGACTAAACTATCACTCTTTGCAGATGATATGATGGCCTACTTAAAGAATCTTAGAGAATAAACTAAAAAACTAGTAGAAATAATCAACAACTTTAGCAAAGTTGCAGGATACAAAATAAACCCAAATAAATCCAATATTTACATAAAGAGAGAGCCAGAATATATTTCTATGTATTTCCAACACAACTCAGCACCAAGAGTTAGAAAGAGAAATTCCATTTAAAATAACCCCAGACAATATAAAATATCTAGACAAACACAGGAATTATGCAAACACAACTACAAGACACTTTCCACACAATTAAAACTAGATCTAAATAATTAGAAAAATGTCAATTGCTCATGGGTAGGATGAGCATTCACTTGGAAGAACAAAAGACCAAGAATATCAAGGGAAATAATGGAAAAAAAAAATGTGAAGGAAGGTCGTCTAGCAGTACCAGATCTTAAACTGTACTATAAAGCAGTGGTCATCAATGCAATATGGTACTGGCTAAGAGACAGAAGGGAGGATCAATGGAATAGACTTAGGGTAAATGTGTTCAGCAAGATAGTGTAAGATAAACCCAAGGATCCCAACTTTGGGGACAAAAACCCACTATTTGACAAAACTGCTGGGAAAATTGGAAAACAGTATGGGAGAGATTAGGTTTAGATCAACATCTCACACCCTATACCAAGATAAATTCAGAATGGATAAGTGACTTAAATATAAAGAAGGAAACTATCAATAAATTAGGTGAACATAGAATAGTATACCTGTCAGATCTATGGGAAAGGAAAGAATTTAAAACCAAGCAAGAGATAGAGAATATTACAAAATGTAAAATGAATAATTTTGATTACCTTAAATTAAAAAGGTTCTGTACAAACAAAACCAATGCAACCAAAATTAGAAGGGAAGCAACAAATTGAGAAAAAAATCTTTATGACAAAAACCTCTGACAAAGGTATAATTTCTCAAATTTACAAGGAGCTAAATTAATTGTACAAAAAATCAAGCTATTCCCCAATTGATAAATGGGCAAGGGACATGAACAGGCAATTTTCAGATAAAGAAAACAAAACTATCAATAAACACAGGACAAAGTATTCTAAATCTCTTATAATTAGAGAAATACAAAACAAAACAACTCTAAGGTACCACCTCACATCTAGCAGGTTGGCTAATATGACAGCAAAGGAAAGTAATAAATATTGGAGGAGATGTGGCAAAATTGGAACACTAGTACATTGCTGGTGGAGTTGTAAATTGATTCAACCATTCTGGAAGGCAATTTGGAATTATGTTCAAAGGGTTTTAAAAGACTAATTACCCTTTGATCCAGTCATACCACTGCTGGGTTTGTACCCCAAAGAGATCATAGAGAAAAAGACTTGTACAAAAATATTTATAGTCGTGCTCTTTGTGGTGGCAAAAAATTGGAAAATGAGGGGATGCCCTTCGATTGGGGAATGGCTGAACAAATTGTGGTATCTGTTGGTGAAGGAATACTATTGTGCTCAAAGGAATAAAGAACTGGAGGAATTCCATGTGAACTGGAATGACCTCCAGGAATTGATGCAGACTGAAAGGAGCAGAACCAGGAGAACATTGTACACAGAGACTGATACACTGTGGCACAATCAGATGTAATGGAATTCTCTACTAGCAGCAATGCAATGACCCAGGACAGTTCTGAGGGACTTATGAGAAAGAATGCTATCCACATTCAGAGGAAGAACTGAAGGAATAGAAACCCAGAAGAAAAACACATGATTGATCACATGGTTCAATGGGGATATGACTGGGAATGTAGACTCTAAACAATCACTCTAGTACAAATATTAATAATATGGAATTGGGTCTCGATTAATGATACCTGTAAAATCCAGTGGAATTGCTTGTTGGCTCCAGGAGGGGGGAAGAAGGAGGGAAGGGAAAGAACATGAATCATGTAAACAAGGAAAAATATTCTAAATTAAATAAATTTTTAAAAATTTAAAAAATAGAATAATTAGACAAAAATTTCCTCCAATACTTAGGAAGCATAGTCCCACTCTAGACACTTTTTATTTCTATATTTTAATAGTTAATTATTATAAAATGTATCTATTATTAATCATTTTTGTTAACTTTTAAATTAACTATTATAAAATTAATATTTAATAAATAAGTATATTTATTTTATTTGGGGGGTAAATGGAGGGAATGGAATTAGGCTCACAGCTTAGCTACCAAGTTCATGTCCAAAGTTATCTTCAATGCCAGCTTCTGCTGGCCTGGAGCCCCTAGGCCTTGTTCTTCAATGCCTTGTTGCTGAACTGGCTGCAAATATCTAACCTGGATTCCCAGGCTCAGGCTCAGGTGCCAAGGCCAAATCGAAGACTCCACTCTCTATACCTAGAACAGAAAGGAACAAAAGAAAAAGCAAAAGACCTAGATCCATTTCTTAGAATCAAATGGTCTTTGAAAGAGGTCCTAGGACCCTCTCCACTTACCATATGGTCTCACTGACTATGAATGGAGTCTCCTCCTCCCTCAAGAGGTGTCACAAAAGCTAACACAGGTACATGGACAGGCCATTTTAAAGACAATTCTGGCTACCAGCCAATGGAAAAAGACTGCTTCCAACCACATAGAATGTTCACACGTGCTCCAGTCCTCAGACTCCCAAAAGCAACTCCCTAAGGTCTTCCATTTGGATAAAGTCACCTTAGGTGGTCTGGGCATGTGCCAAACCCCCAATCCATTTGTATTTTATTCCACATCAAATAAGTAGTCACCAAAGCTTCTTAAGCATAGTCAAATATGTGCTTGAAACATTAGAAGTCATATAGTTCAACCCTCTCACTTTGATAAATTGAGAGCCAGAGAAGGGAATTTACCTATTCAAGGTCACACAGCAATTTAGAGATAGAGCTGGGACTAGATCCACAAAATTCAATTCAATTTAATTTAACAAATAGTTATTAAGTATGCACAGTGCATAAGCAGGAAGTTCCAAAAAAAATGGAGACAGTACTTACAGCATATGCCTCTGAAGACACAGTCCATATGATGACCATACTTAGACAATAATTTCCAATCTTGGTCTTTTTTTTTTTTTTAACCCTTACCTTCTGTTTGAAGTATCAGTTCTAAGTCAGAAGAGCAGTAATGGCTAGGTGATTAGAACTAAGTGGCATACCACACAGCTAAAAGCATCTGAGATCATATTTGAACCCAAGTCCTTCTGACTCCAGGACTTACTCTCTATCCACTGAGTCACCTAAATGCCCCTCTCCATATTCTAAAACAGTGATGGCAAACCTTTTAGAGACCAAGTACCATGCCCCGAGCCCCCCAAGAAAGCAAGTACAGCCCCTTCCCCCATTCCTGGCCACCTTATCCCAGACAGGGGAGGGAGGAAACACTCTTATTGGGTTGCTGGGCAGAGGGGTGAATCATGTGAGAAATATCCTCAGTATCTCGTGGAGAGGGGAAAGGGAGCAGCCCCTCTAGCACCTGTGCCCACTGTGAGGGCTCTGCATGCCCTCTCTGGCATGTGTGGCATAGGCTTGCCATCACAGCTCTAAAAGAATCTCTGAGTGGAAAGTGAATCTCTGAGAGTTAACTTCTAAAGGGAAAGACTGGGATTTTACTTAATGGGGTTCCCAAAGTAACCTTCATCAAGGGATAGAGCAGGGAAATGAAGGGAGAAAGCTGAAGCCTGTCCAAGATTGCCCATGGTTTTCACAGGACTTATCACTGAGGTTCTTCCTCAGGACCTTACCAGCTTTCTGAAACATCTCACTTACTAACCCAAGAGCCTCTCTATTCCCTTCAATTTTTTCTGAGGCTTCAAGAAAATATGCTTTCTGTTCCTTTCAGAGCCCTCAGTTCTCCCCTTAAACAGAGTACTTAGGAATGACTCTCCATAGAACAGTCTTACCTGTCCCTGGGTCACTGTCTCGATTCTTTTCCCTGGGTCTCATATCATCCCTACTTTCCTTAACACAAGCTTCTTCCCACTGCTTGATGAAAATAATCCCTTAGAGACTATCATCCAATTCCTTTTGCTCTCATTTTATATTCATCCCCACTCTACCTTCTCCTTCTCACCTAGAGCTTTGTCTCCAGAGTGGATCTAGCTTCCAGGTGAGCAGACAACCAGGGCTAATTCATGGCCCCCCAATAATTAATAAACTGGCATTTTGGTCTCTAGATCAGTCTCTTGGGAGCTTGGTTAGTCTAAATAAATACCCTGCCAAATCTCTCCAGAGTAAACTCATAAACCTGAACTACTAAACCTACCAAGTTGGTGACTAGACCCCAGAGCCACAGGGACCCCCTCTAAGATGCAGCAGCTCCATGAGATCCATGGTGAAGCAGCCAGCCAGCCTGATCCATCATGATTATTCCTACTGCTCTGGGAAGGTCAGGATAAAAGCATTCGGTCTGTACAACCCTTTGGCAATGTGCCCAAGATCCCCAGTTAGAGACACACTGACATAGATTGATAAAAGGCTTTAGTTTGAGGTTTTGCATTAAGCATGACTAGGCATCATCTGGGATGACAGATGCTTATCTCACAGATGGTGTGGCAGCTCAAAAGGTGAGGCTGGAGTGAATGCTTGTGGTCAGTGTGGTCTTAAAGGCCAGAGGACCAGTCCTGGGAGGCAGGAGCTGGGGCACTCTGATTTGCCCAGTTTCTTGAAGCAATTCATTTAATCTCCCTTTACCTCAGTTTCTTCATCTTCTATTTGGGATAATAATAGGTGATGTTTAGTTTCCTCCCTAGGGGGAAAGTGGGAAAAATCCATGACATAATGTCTGTACAAATTCTCTGAGTTCCTGGAAGGAAGGAAATCACACTGACTAGACCAACCAGATGCCACTATTATTGTTATTGTTATTTTGACAGACTTGGCTATCTCCAGGGCCAAGAAATTTTGCCTTCCTATGCCAGATCTTGCCACTGCCCCATTTATAAGAATCTGGCCCTGGTGGTCCTCTAGATTTGAAAAACATGGCTGGATCATCCTTCCTGAGCAAACAGAAATGATTAATGTGAGCTTTTCTCTTCTATAAAAAGCTTAAAATAAAAAAAATTTTTTTAAATTTTTTAAAAAGCAGTCTGAGCTACTCTGCAGGTCTTCTCCATCTGAGGCTCATTCAATGTCAATTCCACAGCCTTGGTTCATTTGGCAAGTAGGGAGATGGGCTTGATTCAGTTAAGCAATTTTTAAATTTTTAAATTAAGATATTTTATTTTACCAATTATATATACTAACAATTTTCCACACAAGTTTCCTGAAGTTATATGATCCAAATTGAATCCCTTCCTCCTTTCCCTCCCCCTTACCAGTCATGGCAAGCAATTTGAACAGGTTATACATGTATTATCATGCAAAAAATATTTTTATGTTAACCATTTTATAAGAGAATAATCATATAAAACCAAAACCCCAAGACAAAAACCCAAATAAACTAAAGTGAAAAATAGTATGCTTTCATCTGCATTGGATTCCAACTATTCTTTTTCTGAAAGTGAACAGCATTCTTTTTCATAAGTCCCTCAAAATTGTATTGCTGAGAGTAAGTTAAGTCTTTCACAGTTGATCATTCCATACTATTGCTGTGTATGATATTCTCCTGGTTCTGCTTATTTCACTCCATATCATTTCATGTAGGTCCTTCCAGATTTTTCTGAAATCATCCTGTTCATCAGTCCTTATAGCACAATAGTATTTCATCACCATCATATGCCACAATTTGTTCAGCCATTCCTCAATTGATGGGCATCCCTTTAGTTTCTAATTCTTTGCCACCACAAAGAGCGCGGCTATAAATATTTTTACTTATCTCTTTGGGAAACAAATCTAGTAGTGGTATTGCTGGCTCAAAGGGCATGCATTCTTTTAAAGCCCTTTGGGCATAATAGAATTCTTTTAAATGGAATTTCTCTATCTATCTCTTGCTACTGGACTTTGTTGGAAATATATAGAAATGCTGATGATTTATGTGTTTGTTTTTAGTTGATTCTCTAAGGATTCTCTGATTATACCATCATGTCATCTGCAAAGTGATAATTTAGTTTCCTCATTGCCTACTTTAATTCCTTCAATTTCTTTTTCTTCTCTAATTGCTACCCCTAGCATTTCTAGTACAATATTAAACAATAGTGATGATAATGGACATCCTTGCTTCACTCCTGATCTTATTGGGAAAGTTTCTAACTTATTCCCATTGCAGATGATACTTACTGATGTTTTCTAGATAGATGTTACTTATCATTTTAAGGAAAGACCCATTTATTCCTGTGCTTTCTAGTGTTTTTAGTAGGAATGGCTGCTGTATTCTGTCAAAGGTTTTCTTCATCTATTGAGATAATCATGGGATTTCTGTTAGTTTGCTTATTGATATAGTCAATTCTGTGAATGGTTTTCCTAATATTAAACCAGTCCTGCTGGTAGTCTCAATATATATATATATATATATATATAGAATGATCCTTGTGATAGTCTGCCTATGCTACAGCTTCTTGGAGCCACAGGTGAGAGTTGAGTGAAAGGTGGGCACCAAACGTGGATGAACACAACTAAAAAGGGCTCAGCAAGCTCTTACACTAAAGGAGTTAATCCCTGAAAATCCATATGCCCCCATAGGCTGGCAGAGCTAGAAAGGATGATGATAACAATAGCCAGACCTTCAAAACTCCAGAGAAGAAACCTTGGGGAATTAAATGCATTCAGTTTTGGAACTCCTGCCCCTGAACCAAACTACCCTGACTGGTGAGTGAATGCATAAGTCATCAAAGGCTTGCTCAGCCCATGTTATACTTAGTTAGCTGGCCCTAGACCAAAAGAACACACTTCATGCCCCACCNATATATATATATATATATATATATAGAATGATCCTTGTGATAGTCTGCCTATGCTACAGCTTCTTGGAGCCACAGGTGAGAGTTGAGTGAAAGGTGGGCACCAAACGTGGATGAACACAACTAAAAAGGGCTCAGCAAGCTCTTACACTAAAGGAGTTAATCCCTGAAAATCCATATGCCCCCATAGGCTGGCAGAGCTAGAAAGGATGATGATAACAATAGCCAGACCTTCAAAACTCCAGAGAAGAAACCTTGGGGAATTAAATGCATTCAGTTTTGGAACTCCTGCCCCTGAACCAAACTACCCTGACTGGTGAGTGAATGCATAAGTCATCAAAGGCTTGCTCAGCCCATGTTATACTTAGTTAGCTGGCCCTAGACCAAAAGAACACACTTCATGCCCCACCCAGTCTACCTCCCCCATAACACCAGTCTTCCCTTGCCTTTGCCTCTTGTTAGGGGAACTGTAATCCCATTAACAGTACCACTGCATTTGGAAAGGGTTTGTCTATAGACTCTGTATGACTCCAACCAGCACCTCTGTAACTTCCCTGACCAAACAGCCACCTCCAGCTACCACTCCTCTGACTGACTGACTGAACAACAACAAAAAATGTCCTTGCCCTCAAGAAGTTTTAAGTTATTAGAAATGGAAAGGATGGGGTGAAAGGGGCATTGATGTGTAGTTTAAAAAAACTCAGAAAACTTTTTGTTGATGCCTTTTGTTTTTTGTTCTATGTCTCACTCTTTGTGACTCCATTTGAGATTTTCTTGGCATAGATACTGGAATGGTTTGCTATTTCCTTTTCTAGCCCATTTTACAGATGAGGAAACAGGGTTAAGTGACTTGCCTAGGATCATACAGATAATAAGTATCTGAGGTCAGCTTTGAACTCAGAAAGATGAGTCTTCCTGTACCAGACCCAATATTCCAAGGGACTTTCTTTATTTTGAGTTTATATCCACAGTGCTTAGCATTCACTCATACATGACATTACTTGAGCATCACAACAGCTCCATTATGGTAAGTACATTCTTTTTTTGGACTGGAGCTGTGATTTAATTAATTAGGGAACTATCCAGGAGAAAAAGTCCTTCCATCAATGTAAATCAACTCAGAAGACAAGGAGAGGCAATGAGCATTCATTAAATACCTACTATGTGCTAGTCATTGTACAAATGTTATCTCACAACAACCCTGGGAGTTAAGTGTTACTATGATCCTCATTTTACAGTTGAGGAAACTGAGTCAGACCAAGATGAAGATTTGCCCAGAGTCATGCAACTAGTAAATATCTGAGGTTGGATTTGAACTCATGCTTTCCTGACTCTAGTATCAGTGCTCTATCCATTATGCCACCTAGTTGCCTCAATTTGCCCAACAACTTATAGCCTTAAGATACCAGGCTACTAAGGGACTCCAAGTCTCATACAACCAGAGTTGAGGCTCAAACTCTTTTCTTTGTAACCCTGATACCAGTTCTCTATCCAGGCAGCCACCCTGCCTCCCAGGATATTGTTATTATTATTTTTTAACATCCTTACCTTCCTTCTTAGAATCAGTACTGTGTATTGGTTCCAAGGCAGAAGAGTGGTAAGGGCTAGGCAATGGGGACTAGAGAATCCACTGAGCCACCTAGCTGCCCCCTCCCAGAACATTATTATCCCTATTTTTCAAATTAAAATACTGAAACCCAAGGACTTAAAGGGATTTATTCCCAGTCAAATACACAGCAAGCATCAGAGACAGTATTCAAACCCAAGACAATCCACACCAAACTAACTTAGAACTCATCTAATCTGACCACCTCGTTTTACTGGGGGGGGTGGGGGGGAACGGGACAAAAAAATGATGCCCTAGATCACAGAGCAAAAAAGGTGATACAGCTATAACAAAAGCTCAAAGCCTTGCCTTCTACTCCAGTCCTATTTTTTATTATACTATGATCCTCCTCAACACATAGGATACTTAATAAACTCTCAATGGCCAGTCTCTAGACTCCAATGGAAGGCATGCCCTGAGCCAATCAAACCTTTATTCAGTTGTCCATCCAGAATACAGCCCCCATGAGAGTTCCTTGTTCTTTCAAGAGCTAATCTATTAATATTTCACATCCCAAGAAAAGTGATTTTGTTGTCTTGCAACATTACAATCTACCTCTCTTACCACTATTTAATAGAAAATGGGACAATCCCGGAGTATGGCAACAAGGAGTAGAATGGAGGTAGGAGGTCTCTAAGGTAATGTGTCTCTAAGGTAAATCCATATTAGAATTTCTGACACGTCAGCAAATAATGTCATCTGGAATATCAAATCTGCTAGGCTCCAATGAATACACAAAAAACAGGGTATAAAGAAGTGTTTTCACCATCTGAAAATGTGTTCAAAAAGAATATGGCCCCTTATCAAACACAATCTATAGTCAATGTGGCAGATGAGGAAAAGACAGGAGTCAGAAGCCAGTTTTCTGTGGTCGTGGCTTTGCCATTAACTAACTGTGAGACTTCAGAAAAATCACTTAAAGTCTCTGAAATTCAGCTTCTTTATCTAAAATGGGTTAACAACACCTGCCTTGCTACCTCAAAGGGATATTATGAGCCAAAATCAAATTCACATAGGTGAAAATGCTTTGTAAATTATGAAATCCTATGTTAGTCTAAGACACTTAATTTATCCAACAGTTCTTCCCTATATTCCCTTTTAAGTGGTTCAAAGGATAACTAGAAAAATAAATAATCAGCCTCCCCCCATCTTCAATCCTACCAAGTTTAGTTCAGTTTCTGGATCACAGATTTAATTAGTGAAGGCCAGATGTCTACATCACTTCTAAGGTTTGTTCACAGGCTTAATTCATCCTAGATCCAAGAGTCTAGATCACTTATTCAAGGGTTTAATTCACCAGAGATCCAAGATTCTGGATCATTTCTGGGATTTTTTCAAGGACTTAATTCTTCTAGAGCCAAGAGTCTAGTTCACTTCTGGGATTTAATATTCAAGGATTTACTTCATCCTAGATCCAAGACTCTGGATGCCTTCTAGGATTTATTCAAGAGTTCATTTCATCAATCAACAGTTCTATTCAACAAGCATTTATTAAGTGACTTTTGGATGCCAGACAATAAGCTGGGGGTGCAAAGACAAAATTAAAATAATGCCTGCCCTTGAGAGCTTCCATCCTCCTGGGGAAGGAAAGGGAATAAGTATTTATTAAATATCTACTATGTGCCAGGCGCTATGCTAAGTGCTTTACAAGCATTATCTAATTCAGTTCTTCCACCAACCCTGGCAAATCACTCCCATTTCTCTGCTGAGAAAACCCCCAATGGGGGTCACCAAGAGTTGGACAAGACTGAACATCAACAACAAAAAAGTATACTCTAGACCACTGAGGTCAGACTCAAATAGAAATTAAGACCACTAAACTTTACATAAAGATCCCCATGGGCCACATGTTGGCAGTTCAGAACTACCAGCTCTATCTTCCACATGGAGTAAATTAGACCTTTAAGACTTTTTCTCCCAACCACTCTGTGATGTATACCTACTCTTCTACTATTATGCAAGCATTATGTAATCCAGGGTCTACAACTAAAACTCTTGGTTTAAGACAGCATGGGTTCAACCCTGTGATCACCTTACAAATTACTCTCTTTATTTCTAGTTTCTCCTCTTCCCTGATGGCCCCTAGGTCATTCAACTCTGGCTTTGTTTGAACTATTTAGAGGAAAAGTTCTCAGTTCCCATGAAAGCACTCAGGCCAACACTATATCAAATATAGGAAGGCTCAATTTAATGCAGCACTTATTAAACTTTTTGGTCTTGGGATCCCTCTACATTCTTAAAATTTATTGAATTCTCTCTCTCCAATGACCTTTCATTTATGTATTATTTCATTAGAGATTAAAGCATCTGAGAGTTATGAAAATAGTTTTGACCTCCCAGACAAACATTGAGAACCACTGATTTAACCCAACAACAACAAAAAAACACAAAATAGAAAGGATTTATACATAAGCTCATGAAGAATCAAAGCAACTTTCCTTTCCCATCCAATGGGCTCCCTTTCCTATCCCAATTTCTTCCTCCCTTGGAGGAACAGTCTTCCATACAAATAGTCATACACAAGGGTTGAGGTCCTCTTCTAGTGAGGAACGCCAAACCTGGAATATTACTATTTCTTCTAATATAGGACCTCAATCCTTGGATATTACTGACATTGAAAATTTTATCTTAATCCTCAAGACCTGCATAGACCAGGTGATTCAGAGTCCTTGCAAGGTATAAAGTTCAGGTTCATTCTGCTACTTCATAGTTTTAATTCTTCCATTGTCCAGGAACTTTCCTGTCATCCCTATTTGTCCCAGAAACTCTACAGAACTCTACCACTGACTATGGTCTGACATATTTGAGGGCATGTGGTTCCCTTCTTTCCTGGGTTCTTCTCCTACTGGGGTCAGCATTCCCCTGGAGGGACCAACCATGTGCACATTCAGGTTTCTTTATGTGGTCCCTCTATAATTTGTATCTTTCACCTCTTGTTCATTCTGTGTCTCTACCTCCACCTTTTAAAGGCCCAGTCTAAGGGTATAGACCAAGTGCTCTGAAATTGACCATGAATCAATCAATCATCCTGATATAGTTTCCATAAAGACAAAGAGTACCCAAGGCTAGGAGAGTTCACAGTCCATCAGTGATACGTCATCAATGCTGGAATAGTCTCAAATAGGGTGTGAATGGGGATGTTTATATTAGTATGAAGAGAAATTTTCTTTTCTTTCTTTTTAAAAGTTTTTTTTTAATAAGATCTTTCAGTTCTTATTCCACTGATCATTTGTGGATATACTCCTTCCAACCCTATCCCCTAACCCCAAAGTGAGCTTTCATGTTTGTTTGTTTTTTTTATTTTTTTTTTAAACCCTTGTACTTCGGTGCATTGTCTCATAGGTGGAAGATTGGTAAGGGTGGGCAATGGGGGTCAAGTGACTTGCCCAGGGTCACACAGCTGGGAAGTGGCTGAGGCCGGGTTTGAACCTAGGACCTCCTGTCTCTAGGCCTGACTCTCACTCCACTGAGCTACCCAGCTGCCCTCCCATGTTTTTTTATTTAATTTTTTTCAATTAACAATTTTTAATTTTATTCCTCCTATCTCCCCACCACTAAATGAAAAAGGGAAAACATAACTCCTGTAACAAATCTGCATAGTCGGGCAAAGAAAATTCCCAATTTGTCATCCAATAAAATTTATGTTTCATCTATATGCTGTCTTACCCTCTTGAAGGCAGTTAAGTGATGGGTAGTAAGGTAAACAGAACATTGGATCTAGAATCTGGAAGATTTGAGTTCAAATAGGTCCTCTGACACTAACTGTGTAACCTTGGGCAAGTCATGTCATATTGTCTGCTTCATTTTCCCCTACTGTAAAATGGGGATTGCACCTACCTCCCATGGTTGTTGTGAGGATCAAATGAGATAATATTTGTAAAGACCTTATCACAGTGCCTGGTATATATAGTAGGCTCTTAAAATGCTTGATTCCTAGTGTGTTTCATTAAATGTCCTACAGAATCATATTTGATTATTGCAATGATAAGGTTATTAAGTTGTGAACTTAAAGTTTAGAACAAGGAAAACTGGTTCAATAAAACCAGACAGCACAAACATTGCATCTGGCAGTATAGGCAACATTGCACATCATCTGTAGTCCTCCAGCTCTCCAAGAAAGGGAGATACATTTCCTATTTTTTCCACAGGGTTGATTGATCATTATAATTCCATAGCATTTGACTTCATTTTATTCTTTTCATTATTATAGTCACTGTATATATTGTTTTAGTGGTTCTGCTTATTTCACTCTGTATCAGTTCATGTAAGACTTTATGAAAATATTTTCTTTTTCTTTTTTCTAAAATCCTTACCTTCTGTCTTAGAATCAATACTGTGTATTGGTTCTAAGGCAGAAGAGTGTTAAGGGCTAGGCAATGGGGGTCAAGTAACTTGCCCAGGAACACAGAGCTAGGAAGTGTCTGAGGCCAACTTGGAACTC
This sequence comes from Gracilinanus agilis, assembly GCF_016433145.1. Taxonomy (NCBI): domain Eukaryota; kingdom Metazoa; phylum Chordata; class Mammalia; order Didelphimorphia; family Didelphidae; genus Gracilinanus; species Gracilinanus agilis. The sequence continues at coordinate 8,134 of NW_025342364.1, read as the reverse complement.
AGGACCTCCAATCTCTGAGCCTGGCTCTCAATCCACTGAGCCACCTAGCTGCCTTTCCCCCACCCCTCACCCCCACCCCACCCCCCACCCCCGGAAATATTTTCAATGCAGAACAAAGTTCTCATTCTTTAATCTGGACCAGCTTCCTCCCAGGCACACCCTCCAAAACTGAGCAAACAGATTCTGAGACAAGAAATTAATTTATTCGTAGCCATTCAAGCAGAATCTGGAAGAGGATTCGAATCCAGGTCTTTCCAGTCTGAATTGAGCATTCTTTCCATTACAATATACTGTCTATTCAAATTCCTTACATTTGCTGAAGATAAATGTTACTAGAAGTAGAAAAACTGTCTGACTCAATATGAAAACGAAATTGAGTCACTTGAATATTCGATGAATCTAAAATTTTCTGGATGTGGGAAGAACCTCTGCCAGTGAAGACTGCAGTCTCTTCATTCTGCCAGTCTGTGCAATTCTTGGAGTCTATGATTTTACACTATAGCTCCATAAAGAATCTCTCCAGCCTCCTGTAAATTTTTCCTCTAGTTCTTTTTAATATTATCAAAGGTATTAATGCAACTCTCAGGCTATCATTATGCTATTCCCCCAGTACATGACTAGATTGCCTCATTTTTCCATTGAATTGTACTTAAGTTCTCAGCTGGATCTCTCTCCAATGAAAAACCCATTTATGCCTCTCTATCCCATCCAGATCTCTCCCCAAATTCTTCAATAGGAGGTCTTCCTTGATTTCTTTTTTTTTTTTTTCAAACCCTTACCTTCTATCTTAAAATCAATAACATGGATTGATACAAAGGCAGAAGAGCAATAAGGACTAGGCAATTGGGGTTCAGTGGCACGCCCAGTGTCATACAACTAGGTTGGTCATATAGCTAGGATGGGTCTGAGAGCAGATTTGAACTTGGGACCTCCCATCTCTAGGCCTGACTTTCTATCCCCTGAGCCACCTAGCTACCTCCTTTCTTTGATATTGAGAAAGTACAAATGGGAACCTGTTGCTATCTTTACTCTGGCTATAGAATCAAAATCTTTTCTTCCAGGTGTACATAGCAACCATATGAATTGTGGTTATATGGGAATATGAATAATGGAATTTTACAATCTTTGGGATCTTAGAGACCTTCTAGTCCATGCTCCTCACTACATAGATAAGGAAACTGTAGTCCAGAGAGAAGAAATCTAAAATCACCAAATGCTGAAACTAGAATCCAAGACTACTGTTGCCCAGGCTAGTTAGTGTTCATATATCACCCACATCTCCTCTGTTGCACTAAATGAACTGAAACATCTAAATGTTAATTTTTCTTTAAAAAAAATGAAATTCAAAGCAAAAATTAATCTGCAGTCCCTATTAGCAATTATGCTTCTTTCTTACAAAGAACAGTTTAATTGGGGAGGGTATATCCAGAAATTACATCAAAGAAATTTATTAAACTAAAACAAGTTAATCTGATATGTCTTTTTTCTTTCACTATCACAATCCACTTAGATCACTGTATTATTAAGAAAAAGGAAGCTATCTAACATGTTTGGGGGAGGGGAAAGTGTCCCCAATAAATTAAAAACAGCTGAATTAGACTAAATGGAAAAGATTATTGGGAGTTTCTCCAGAAGAGAATAAAAAATCAAATTGAATTTGGTCATAGGAGAGTGCAAACAGTCTTTTAACAAATTTTGTGAAAGGTTTCAAAATTACTGAATTATTGAACTGAGCATTATGGGATTAGCTCTTTTTTTTTTTTCTTTTTTCCAAATGGTATGACAGGAAGTTCCTAGGAGTAGGTGATGTGTGAAACTTCAGGCACCACTCATCCCTCCCAGGGAAGGACAAAGCTACTCCCAGAAACTCCCCAGCCTGAATTTGCAAGAAGACAAAGGACCAAATTAGAATTGCCTAAGCAACCTTTTGTACTGGGTACCTGTGCTCAGTTTCCTTATCTGTAAATGACAGACGTTCTCCACCCTCAGGTTACAAAATTAAGGACTCTTTTCTCTTCACATCCCTTATATTCTTTCACATTCAAAGTACTGCAAAAGACATTTGACTCTAAATTCCATTTCCTGCCCTAGGATGGCTCAGATCTCTATTTGGAGCGGAGACACTCAGACACAGAAGTGATGGTGATTAGAGTTGGATAATCTCTATAACCACAGTTGGAGAAGCTTGATTTTATTTCTGCCTAATCAGGATCTGGAACATGTTCAGATCCCATCAGCTTATTCAGCTGATGCAAACTCCCCAAATGGAGAACATTTATGGGAGAAGGGTAATGATATTGTGAGGGAAGCGCTTTGGAGAGAAATGGGAAGAAATGCTTCCATTGGTGCTGGTCCAGTAGAAGGGAAACTCTTGAGTTGGATTTGGAGACATTCAAAAAGACTGATGTCAAAATCAGCCACCTCTTCTTTGGCCTCATTCATTCTTGGGGGATTTCACTGACTTTCTTCACTCACAACCTCTGGCTAGAGGCCAGGAAGTAAAAAGAGAGGCCCTGGGGCCATCTTCCCTCCAAGTCCATGAGGCCCTGAGAAACAGGTCTTCATCCTTGGTCTTTTTGTTTCTTTCTCTTCTAGGTGAAGAGATTGGAATCTCTGACCTTGTCAGAAAGTCCGGAGAGCTAGCCACAGGACTCCAGCTTGGGTTTTAGAGCCAGCACATCAATGAAGTCACCTTTGAACAAGGCCACTGCTATTCCTTTTGAACCTACTCCCCCAAAGACAAGTGACCTGGAGGAGAGTATACTCCAGAAGTACTGGAAGCTATGTTTATATGTATTCTTGCTATTGTGAAAGTGAAAGGAATACTGACCATAATACTTAGTTGGATTTGCTCAAGCCTCCATTTTTTCCAGGGGTTTCAATAATGCTTTGAAATCCACCAACTGAATCTTGACTGAACTGTTCCAACTGATCCTGGTCTGGGAGAAGCCTTAGTGACCTTTCCGGATAAGGCAATCTTATCTTGACTGGGAACAAGATCAGAGATGTTGCAGATAAAACAACTGTTATTTTTTATTATTGCCTTTTCAGGGACCCCCAAGCCCACTCCAAGAATTTGCTGTCACACCCTTCCCCCTGAGCAATGGTGGTCTTTAAGCTATAAAAGCTAGCTAGTCCTATAATTGGTGATAATCCTTAAGGAGGCGTTCCCACATGCATGCCATTCTGCTGAGAAGAATATAATAAACATAATGCCTTCACCTCTCCCTCTGGTTCTTAGTATCTCTCACACTGTGATGTTGGGGTCAGACCTTCAGGAAGGTAGTGGATTAACACCATACTTCTGAAGTAAATAGTTCTTAAATAGGAATGAGTGCTAGTTACAGACCTCTAACAATAGGTGTGGGGGCAGCTAGGGGGCCCCCATAGTACACAGAATGCCAGGCCTGGAGCCAGGAGGACTCTTCTTCCCGAGTTCAAATCTGGCCTCAGACACTGACTGGCTACATGACCCCAGGTTAAGTCATTTGACCCTGTTTGCCTCAGTTTCTTCATCTGTAAAATAAGCTGGAGAAGGAAATGGTAAACCATCCCACTATTTGTCCCAAGAAAATGCCAAACTGGTTTCACCCTGTCACATGAGAGTTCCTCCCTGAGGGAAAGTCCAGCTTCACTAGTCTCTGCCTAACAAAAGACCTTATTTTGAATTTGAGTGGGAATGACTGATCCCACCAGGTGGGGCCAACCTGGGGCTTTCACCTTTAAGCTAAGTAAACTGGGGGTCGTGAAATCTTTCTAGGCTACAAGTTTGGGGCCTTCTAGATTCCATCTCGACAACATTAATGAATGTAATAGAAAACACCAGGCTTAGGGAAGCTGGGTAGCTGGGTGGATTGAGAGCCAGGCCTAGAGACAGGAGGTCCTAGGTTCAAATCAAGCCTCAGCCACTTCCCAGCTGTGTGACCCTGGGCAAGTCACTTGACACCCATTGCCTACCCTTACCAATCTTCTGCCTAGGAGCCAATACACAGAAGTCAAGGGTTTAAAAAAAAAAAAGAAAACACCAGGCTTTAATTCAGAAGATATAGATGTGAATCCTAGGATAGCTACTTCCAAAGTGTGTAGTCTTAGAAAGTTATTTCCTCTTTTTAAAAGTCTGTTTACTCATCTGAAAAACAAGGAGAGGCAGCGTGGAATAATGGAAATAATAGGAGATTTGGAGAAAGATGATTTGTGCAGCTAAGTGGCATGGAATGCTGGGATTAGAGTCAGGAAGTCTTCTCTTCCTAAATTCAAATCTGACTCAGATACTTACTAGCTGTGTGACCCTAGGAAAGTCATTTAACCCTCCTTGCCTCAGTTTCCTCATCTGTAAAATGAACTGGAGAAGAAAATGACAAACCTCTCCAGTATCTTTGCCAAGAAAACCTCAAATGGGGTGTCAAAGAGTCAGACACAACTGAAATGAATGAAAAACAACAATGACCTGGGTTCAAATTCTGACTCTGCTATTTACTACCTGTGAGACCTTAGGCAAATTACTTCACCTCAGCAATAAAATGAGACTTGAGTTACCTTTGAGATCATCTCTAACACTCTGATTTGAGGTTTTTCTGAAGACATGAGGGAGTCTGTGAGCCAGACATGGTAGATGCCACTTAGCAAATTGTAGGAGTCACGGGAAAGGGAGGCAGTAAGAATGACAGCTCTATTGGCTCTTGGTGAAGGGAAACCCTGACATAGGAACATGCTAAAGGAAGCCAAATTAACAAAATCAAAGAGCACTTTTTTTTCATCTAAGAACCACTGACCCACAAGGAATAATCAATTGAGGACTGTATACAAAAAACAAGATCATTCCTTTTCTTGACCACAAAAAAGTAAAATGTTTCAATTACCAATTTTAGAACTAAAGAACTTTAATTCAAACAGAATATCAAATGCTAAGGAAAAGGGGAAAAAATGTCCCATTAAGCTCAGTTAAACAGGCAAGAGAAAGAAAAGAAAGAACAGACTAAAGTAGAAGGAATGAGAGATATGACAATTGATAGAATTGACACATAACAATTGACTAGAATGTGGAAAAACAAGCAGAAAGGAAGGAGAGGAAGATCCAGAAGTAAGGAGAGAGAAATTGGGGGGGAGTAAGGGAAGAGAAATATTAGATTTTTATGGATATATTTCTAAGAGACTTCAGTTAAATCTTTTTTTTTCTTTAATTAACCATCTCCTGTGTACAGCACACTGAGCTAAGTATTAAAGAATATATGAAATTTAAAATTTAGATAAGATATGGTACTTATCTTTCATGGAGTATGCAAGCTAAGAATTATAACAACAATCTTTTCCCCCCTTTTATCTGTTTCCTTACCTAGCATCATTCTGGAAAGAGAAGTCATTATGTGACTCCAGAATATAGGTCTCAGATGGGTTTCATCGTTTGTTTTTATTTTTGTTTTTATTTTAGATAAAGGATATTGAAGGCTCTAACCTTGTCAGTTTCAAAAGTTCAGAAAAGTAAGCCATTCAAAGGTCATGAACGAGGCTAGTGGTAGCTGAGACAAGTACTAATCTAGCTGTATTGCCTCTTTGGGATGTGAATTTGGAAGGACCAATGAGTTAAAAGTTTGCATTCACTTGCCCCAGGCACTGAGGGAAGTTGAGAAAGAATAGACTCCTCCAAGTGTTTCAGGGAAGGGAAAATATGTATACTTCTGTCTTTGCTATGTCTTCAAAATAAATATCCCTTTCTACTAAATAAATTACAACAACATCAATACTATCATCTCTCCTCCCTAGAACTAAGTACTCTTTTAAGTTTTGGAGGAAATTGACTCAAAACATCTTAATCATTTGATGAATATGAATGGCATCATTATAAGGATCTACCAAAACATTAAACAGCTCTTTCATCTCGGAGAATCTTTTTGAATAATATCAAAATGTCATTTGAACTCACAAAATGAAAAGTTTTTAATATAAATAAGGAGAGGTAGAAGCTGAAGGCTTTGAGCTTGAATCTGGAGATTACATTAACCAATGGAATAAGGCAATCCCTAAAAATACCATAGACTCCTCCAGGCAAAATTCATCAAGCATAAATGTAGCAAAGAGAAGGCCATGACTGAATTTGTTAAGAAGCTTACTGGCATACTGAAATCAAAGCTGAGTGTGAAGAACACATTTAAGGCAACTAACACCTATGTAATATCTGTTTTAATATATATGCTTTGGGAAATATAAAATAGATGATAACAGATTCAGAAAGCATCCTAAAAAAAAACTTTTAGAGTTAACAGAACACAAAGCCTATCACCATAAATTGGCTACAGAAAGATTATTACCTCCTCACCAAAAAAGGAGGACAAAAATTGTTGACCATTCTTAGAGTTCCTAATTAAGAGGTCAAAAACCTACAGAAGTACTTTAGAAAAAATCAGTTATCATCTAAGAAATAGTAAATATTGATCACAGATACTAATGGGCTGGTTGGATGAAATTGAAGGAGATTTGTCTTCACATGGAGCCTGTGAAATGGCTAAGATCTAAGGATAGAATCAAAAAACCCTCTATAGAAAATATCCTCATGAACTGTAAAAGTGAAATTTGGGAGATGCCATCTAAAAGTATATATGTTTTCTATGGACACATGGGAACTATCAAACTACATTTCCCGTGGTCCAACGGGTTTCCGGTTCCGTTTCTTTGGGCGTGGGGACGTCTGCGTCACCACGCAGAGAACAGTTTAAAATGAGAGGAAATCCGAAAGTAAAGCTTTTTTTTTTTTTTTTTTAGCTTTTTAGCTCTTGGCTAGCAGGCTCGGGGAGAGATGAGAGGTAACAAAATGGAGGCAGCAGTTTTGAATTCTTATAAGCGCGTGGTCTAATGACTTTATCTATCAGCATGGCTTTAATTAAAATACTAATTTCTTTATTTATATCAGCCTTTATTATTTTTAATCCTAATAGAACTCAATATGTAAACAAAAATGTAGACAAAAAAACATCAAACAGTTGGCTGAGACATACAGATTTGTTTATGAAGGAGTTGAATAAGGAGGACCTGGGTTCAAATTTGACCTCATACTCTTCCTAGCTCTGTGACCCTGGGCAAGTTACTTAACCCCCTTCACCCTTGCTACTCTTTTGTTTTAGAATTGATACTAAAACAGAAAGGAAAGGAAAGAAGGAAGGAACAAAAGAAGGAAGGAAAGAAGGAAGGGAGGAAGGAAGGAATGAAGGGAGGAAGGAAGGAAGGAAGGAAGGAAAGAAGGAAGCAAGGAAGGAAGGAAAGAAGGAAGGAAGGAAGGAAGGAAGGAAGAGAGGAAGGAAGGAAAGGAAAGAAGGAAGGGAGGGAGGGAGGGAGGAAGGGAGGGAGTTCACTTTGATCATACTTTGGATACTGTTGTGAGGAAGATTAGTTAGTAATTAATTATTAAGGATGGACCTAGCAGGAAGACTAACTAAATGGCCTGAAGCTTTTCCATCAAATACCAATACAGCTAGTTTTGTGGTAAAAGTGTTACTCAAAGAAATTGTGCCTAGATTTGGTGTTCCTTTAACCGTAGATTCGGATAAGGGATCTCATTTCACTCAGAATATCCTTAGAAGAGTCTATGAGAATCTAGGAATAACACCTAAATATCATGTTCCTTATCACCCGCAAAGTTCAGGTCAGGTGGAGCATATGAATAGGGAACTCAAGACTATGGTTGGGAAACTCTGTGCTGAAACTCATCTTAAATGGCCAGAGATTCTTCCCATAACTTTGTTTTACCTATGTACAAGGCCAAGAGTGGATCTACTTATATCATCATATGAGATGCTCTTTGGACATGCTCTGCTACAAGCAAAAACTTGTAAGGCTGTTTATGCATCACTCTTAGGAGGTGATTTCCAAATTGCTTCATATATAAGTGCTTTATATCAGAGGCTAAGAGAATTACAAGATATGGGAGTATTAATTCAGTCTGGTCCATTGGATTATTCTCTTCATAATTTTCAACCAGGTGATATGGTCTATGTGAAAAATTTTGCCAAAACATCGGCAACAGAACAAAATTGGGTAGGTCCTTATACAATTGTATTAGTTTCACCATCTTCTGTAAAAGTTTTAGGTAGAGAAGGAGAAGAAGAAGAAGAAGAAGAAGAAGAAGAAGAAGAAGAAGAAGAAG
>NW_025342363.1:0-1808 GCF_016433145.1 Gracilinanus agilis | reverse complement strand
AACATGCAAAAGGAATCTAAAAGGGGTGGAGTGAGGGGCATACCAGAGAAGTCCAAAAAAGGGTAACCTGGTGCGATATAGAGTGTTTTGAGTTGACCTTGAACGAACCCTCCAACTTGTATTCCATGTGCAGAGATATTTTCATGGTATGAGTTTGTGAGTTCCAAGGCAGAAATGACCTTCTAGGATGAAGAGCTTTCTAAGACATGATGAAATATCCCAAAGGAATACATTTTTTGACCTTGGGCAAGCCACTTTAATCTGTGTACCTCAGTTGGGACCTACTGACCATTTGAAGGTCCTGTTGGACCTAAGTTTATGATCCTATGATCTTAAAAGATGATATGAAAATGGAAGAAGATCCTTTAATAATGTGGGAAAGAGCCAAGCAACTCAAAGCCATAAAATAGGTTTTTTTAAAGGAACATTTGATTATCAACAAGTAAAACAGATCTTGGAGGGTCTGTGAAATAAGTTTGAAAACAGAAGATGCCCCATTTTTGCATTATATTAAGAACACAATAAGGGATAATAGTACTTCTATTTGTACATACTGCAATTATTACAACGTCTTTATCAGCCTCCCATAGTCCCCCACTTCCTTCTTTATCCATTGAGGATGACCTCACCTCATACTTCAGGGAACAAATGGGGCCATTTATTTGCCCTGCTCCACATTTCACAACAGTTTCTCCCTCTATTTCCTCCTTCACTCCTGTCTTGCAGGAAGAGTTGACCCATCTCTTTGTCAAGACAAAAGTTTCTACATGTACCTGTAAGAAACCTAATTGCCACTCTCATTCTCATCTTTAGTCTCTCCCAATCTACTAGCTCCCCCATGCTGTCTACAAATATATCAAGGTTTCTCCAACCTCAAAACAAAACAAAACAAAAAATACCTTGATTTTGTTATTTTCCCCCAATTTCTACTCTAAATATCTTCTCTTCTTCATAACTCAACTACTTGAGGAAACCATCTATACAGAGAACTTCAACTTCTTCCCTTCTCATTAGTATCTGAACTTTCTTCAGCATCTCACCACAATTCAACCAAAACTAAACTCTCTGAAGTTATTAATGACCTTTTGTTCAGTATTTATTGTGTTTTTTAAAATCTTTTTGAAGCTTCTGGCAGTGTTGAACCCTCTATTATCCAAGATCACACTCCTTCACAGAGTTTTGAGGCACTGATCGTTGTAGGTCCTCTGATGACTTTTGACTGATTCTTTGCAATTTCTTTGCTGGTTCTTCATTCAGGCCATACATACTACACACATACCCAAGTACATCTACACATCTACATGTACACATGTAGATGTATATTATACATGCATAATACGAGAAATCAAATGATCCCTTAGTTTGACCCAGTTCTTTTTCTCTCATTCTTTGCCTATTTATCTGTCTGTCTCTGATTCTGTCTCTCTCTGTCACACGTGTGCACACACACAGGCATCTTCCTGATCCATAAGCATATATCTTGTAATACAGTTTTGTGTATATTGTCTCTTCCATTAGTATATGAACTTCTAGAGGTAGGGGCTGTGTTTTTCCTTTTTTTATATTTAGCACTTAGAACAATTCCAGAAACATTGCAAGTGATTAATAAATGGTTATTAATCAAAATAATATTTGTAGTTTTTTCTGGGTTAAGATGGTGGCAGAGTAAGAAGCAGCTCTTAACCTCTCCTGACCTAAACACACAAAACTCCTCAAGGGGACATAAAAACAAGTCCAGACGAAAGGAGGAACCCCACAACAGGGCAGAGCGTGGAAGGTAAGTGGAATCGAGAGAAACATGAAAAGGT
>NW_025342362.1:0-1135 GCF_016433145.1 Gracilinanus agilis | reverse complement strand
TTAGGCCTGAGAAGCTGGAGGAGTACCTTTCTAATGCTCTATGGCTCCTGAGCCCCCATCAGTGGACTTTCCACCATGATTGTTGCTTGACTATCAAGAAGTCAGGCAGAAATCATTTTAGAAAGGGATATTTACTAAGATGGTAGAATATGAATAATCAACGCAAATACCTTACCCTGCAAGAGTCAGTAGCCACACAAGTTCAGACAAAGTCCAAGAAAAGTGGATTCAAGTGGTAATGGGGTAATTTACCTGATGAACCAACCAGAAAGTAGCATTTTATCATTTTATGGGGCAAGATGATTTGATTGGTTTGTTTAGTTGAGTCCCACCCTTACCTAAGTACATATTTGAGCTCATTATAAGGAAAAGACAGTATGGTGGAGTGGACAACATGGTGGATTTGTAGACCCAGGTGGTTGTTGTCCAGTAGTTTTTGGTTATACCTAACTCTGTATGACCCCATTTGGAGTTTTCTTGGCAGAGAAATGGGAGTGGTTTGCGGTTTCCTTCTCCAGCTCATTTTGGAGCAAACAGAAGTAAGTGACTTGCCCAGGGTCACGTAGTCAGGGAGTATCTGAGGCTGGTTTTGAACTCAGGTCTTCCTGATTCCAGGCCTAGTGCTCTATTCCCTCTGCCACCTAACTGCCCACTTACAGTGCCAGAACCTACATTGATATTCCAAGTTTGCTACTTAAATGTGTGACCTCAGACAAGTTAATTTAATTTCTTTGGACCACATTTTTCCCATCTGTAAAATGAAGCGGTTGGATTTGATGCCCTCTGATGATTTTTCCAGACCTATGATCCAAAGAATTTCTTCCCAGGACACTATCAGCTCCTTATGGGTGGGGAAAATTTCATTTTTCCTTTGTACATATATAGCTCAGTGCCTGGCACGCATGATACATGATGACTGAATTAACTGGCTCTTGATCCGATTCAGAATTGTCTCAAAATGGAACAACCTGAGGTAATGAGCTTCTGGTCTCTGGAAGTATTCAAAATGGGATAAAATGACTTATCATTAAATCTATTGAGGAGGGACAGCTGGGTAGCTCAGTGGATTGAGAGTCAGGCCTAGAGATGGGAGGTCCTAGGTTCAAATCTGGCCTCAGACACTTCCCAGCTGTGT
>NW_025342361.1:0-1604 GCF_016433145.1 Gracilinanus agilis | reverse complement strand
ATCTTCTGGTTTTCGGCCATAATCTTCTGGTTTTCGGCTATAATCTTCTGGTTTTCGGCCATAATCTTCTGGTATTCCTTTTCAATCTGGTCATTTCTGGTGTTCTATTTGCTTATCAGTTCATTTGGTTTCTGAGCCTCACTTTCCATTTGTAAGATTCTACCTTTTAAACAGTTATTTTTCTTGCCAGATCTCTTCCATTTTCCTCAAAATCTCAGTTTTGAACTCTTCAAGAGCTTGTGACCAGTTTTCCTTATTTGAGGAGGGTCTGGATGCTTGTTTGTTCTCCTCCTCTGTTTGCTGGTTTGTCTGGATTTTCTCTGTTTAAAAGTTGGCGAGTGTTAAAGACTTCTTTTTCTTGTTGTTAATCTTTCTCTTCTGAACTTCCTGAGACTGGGTAGCCATTGTTAGCCCAGCAGCTTCTCAGGTTTATCCTTGAGCTCAGGGTCTGTGCGCGGTCTTTTGGCTCCTGAGGTCTTAGTTCTGGTTTTTTCCAAGGTCAAGCCCCCTGGTGGAGCCCCTTGCTTGATCCTCTGCTGGAGGTTTCTTTACAAGTCTCAGGGCGCTGCTTGCACAGTTGTATACCCGTCTGCACTGGTTCCCCACTCAGGGTTTCAGAGCTTTAGCTCGTGGCTGTGTCTGCCTCCACCCACACCTCCCCCAGTGACTGAGCTCTGAGCCCTCGCTCTGTGCCCTGCATCCACTCTCTGTGTACTGCTCCCGCGCTCAGATTTTGTGTGCGTTTGTTAGCTTTTTGGGGTCCTAAATCTTGCTGCTCTCAGGAATAGGCCCCAGAGCTGCCAATGACTCGATGGGTGCCCCAAACTTGCTCTATTTCTTTTTAGCTGGCTTCGGCGCTATAGGTGTTGTGTGTGGAGGGTGTGGGGGTGGGGTGGTTGCTCAGCCCGAGATTTAGTGAGAGCTGTTTCACCCCTTTATACCATGGAAATGCCTCGATTCCACGTACCTTCCACGCTGTGCCCTGTTGTTGGGTTCTTCCATTTGTCTGGACTTGTTTTTATGTCCCCTTGAGGAGTTTTGTGTGTTTTGGTCAGGAGAGGTTAAGAGCTGCTTCTTACTCTGCCGCCATCTTAACCCAGAACCACTAAAACCTTTTTTAAAAGCAAAGAAATGAAAAAAATGTTAGAAGTGTAACGTAGAGCAGTTCTGAAACTAACATTCTTAATTTATTAATACTTTTTTAAAAAGCAAAACTACACATAATAAAGATTTATAGTTTCACGTATTATATGGGAAAGTTCATGTTTGTTAGTATTTATAAGGTTCAAAATAACACTGAAAATATTTATAGAATAATAGGTTTATGTTTAGTTTTCAAATATATATTTAAAATTTTTACTTTATCTTTCTGACAACGTAGGAAAATCAAATGAAGGAACTGATAGAGTTGGTTTCAACATATATACACAGGTGAAGAGAAATCATCATTTGTTTGGATACTTGATGATTATATATAAGAAATTGAACATTTCCAAAAGGTCAGAAAAGACATAGTTGAAGTTAATACTCTCAAACTCATAGCAGAGAATTAGGAGTTAGAGAAAGTCATGATAAACACCTCTAAATTAAATAAACTATAATTT
>NW_025342360.1:0-1210 GCF_016433145.1 Gracilinanus agilis | reverse complement strand
CACTCCTCTTCTTAACAATCTTCAGTGGTTCCCCATGACTACTAGAAGAGAACTTTTTTACTTAGTCACTCAAAGCTCTTTACCCTATGGTTTCAACTTACCTTTCCCACTTTATGGAACCCTTCTTCACTACTTGTAGTCTATATTTTGGACAAACTGGACTATGAGATATTCCTTAGTATGATTAAAAAAATACCACTGGGCATTTGCCATGTGTTTGTTTAATAGACTCCCTCCACTCTCTGCCTGTTGTAATCCTTCTCTTCCTTCCAAACCCCGCTCAGGCACTATTTTCTCAAAGAAGTGCCTTCCTTTATTTCCTTGGCAAGAGGTGATCTCTCCCTTTCCCAAATTTCTCACTCCTTTCTGACTTCTTCTGTGGTCCACCTTATTTTAATTTGCATTATGCTGATTCATGTTTGTGTTCCATTTCCCTTCTCTCTCCTCCCCACAAACAGATTATGGTTAGCTCCATGAGTGGTAGACACTTATGTTTTTTCATTTAAAGCAAAAAGTTCAGACTAGATGGCCTCAGAGGTCCCTTTTAGCTCTAATATTATCCCATTATCTCTGTGCTCCCAATACCTCATCTCAGAGTCTTACATAGAATAGGGACTAAGTAAATGCTTGATGAATTTAATTGAAACATAAGGCACCTGTGTGCCAGGCCTGAAGTTAGGACAACTCATCTCTGTGAGCCCAAATCTGGCTGCAGGTACTTACTGGTTATGTGACCCTGGTCAGATCACTTAAATTCTATTTGCCTCAGTTTCCTCATCCATAAAATAAATGGAGAAGGAAATGACAAGCCACTCCAGTACTTCTGCTAAGAAAATCCCAAATGGGGTCTCAAGAGTCAGACATGACCAACAACAGGCTCATGGATATGGAATCAGAAGACAGCTTAGAGTTCAACTAGTCGAATGCCCTCATTTTACAGATGAGGGAACTATAGCACAAAGAAACTTGCCCAAGATCACTTAAATATTATGTGGCAAAACCAGAATTCAACCTAGTACTTTGACATCTGATCTTGAGCCTTTATATTTTGTATTTAAAGCTGTGCCATTAAGTGGGATATTAATACCCTTTGCAGAGATCTGGATTAAATTGAAGAGTCATTGTTGGGTTGTCATTTTTCAATTGTTTCCAACTCTGTGACCCCATTTGGGGTTTTCTTGGCAAAGATACTGGAGTAGTTTGTCATTTC
>NW_025342359.1:0-1414 GCF_016433145.1 Gracilinanus agilis | reverse complement strand
GTATCTCCAGTGAGCCTGGCAGCTAGAAGGCACAGTGGAGAGAGCACTGGGCCTAGAGTCAGAAAGACTCATCTTTCTGTGTTCAAATCTAGCCTCAAACACTTACTAGCTATGGGACCCCCATTTGCCTAAGTTTCCTCATTAATAAAGTGAGCTGGAGAAGGAAATGGCAAACCACTCCAGGATCTGCCAAGAAAATCCCAAATAGAGTCCCAAAGAGTCAGATATGACTGAAAACAATTGAAGAAAGATCACCAATGAATAGCACATAGTAGATGCTTAATAAGTATCTGTTATGTGTTAAGATTAAAATTCTCTGGAGAGAGGGCAGCTGGGTGGCTCAGTGGTTGGAGAGCCAGGCCTAGAGATGGGAGTCCTGGGTTCAAGTGTGGCCTCAGACACTTCCTAGCTGTGTTACCCTGGGCAAGTCACTTCACCCCCATTGCCTAGCCCTTACCGCTCTTCTGCCTTGGAACCAATACACAGTATTGACTCTAAGGTGGAAGGTAAGGGTTTTAAGAAAAAAAAAATCTCTGGAGATTGTATCTTAATTTATAATTATTATTAAGTAATAAAAAGCAGGTCAGAGGCTTCTTAGTCACACTTCAGATGTAGCAGGGAGCTATCCTGGGCAGCCCTGAGCCTGACCATATCACATGTGAGTGCCTGGGCTCCCTTAGCCAGCACCAGCCCGCTCTGGCATTCTCTTAGCCATCTCTTCTCACTGTGATTCTGAGGCCAGAGACCTACCTCCTTTCCCCCAGTCCAATCTTATGCTCCTTGCAACATAACTTTTCCAGGTCCCTCTGATTTGGTAGACTCTGACTTCAGTCTGGATCAGAGTCAGATCTTCTGGAAAAATTACATGGGACGCAAGGTAAGCCTCTTCTGAGTACCAGGGATCTAGGGGGTCTCTGGCATCCCCCCAAAGTGCCCGTTCGGGGTCCCCCCTTACCTTGTTGACAGATAAAGCATCAACATTTGTTCTTAATTCAATCAAAGGGTAGGCTTGAGTTGCAACCTCACAGAATGAACTATTTTCAAACTTAATATTAAACTTTCTCTTTGAAATCCAAGGCTAATCTTAGGGTACCAAGAGAAAGAAAAGAGGTGCAAGCTAGTGTTCAGTTCTCACAGATTTCAAATATGGCCTCAGACCCTTCCTAGCTATGTCTCCCTGGGCAAGTCATTTAACCCCAATTGCCTAGCCCTTACCATTCTTCTGCCTTGAAACCTATGCTTAGTGTCAATTCTAAGACAGAAGGTAAGGCTTAAAAAAAAAAAATAAATAAAACAATAAGTCTTCATTATATTTGAATTGAGTTAGATTGAACACTACGGGAAAATGCTGTAAATTTTTAAAGCTCGGCTGGCCATTTAAGCCCTCAAGATTAATTATATGACAAAGGATGAA
>NW_025342358.1:0-1737 GCF_016433145.1 Gracilinanus agilis | reverse complement strand
CAAGGGGTAGTTAGTGAGTTTCTGATTTGTCACCCACTATAGCACACGTGGGTCACAGACCTTCCCATACTTCAGGATGAGTGGGGTGTGTACACTCCCATCTTCACAACATTTAAATGTGTGTTGAAATGAATTTAATTCAGGTTGTTGCAGCATGAAGACAAAAAGCATTATTAAATACCAAATCCTGAGAAGTGTTGTTAGTATGTTACACAGAGGTACTACAAAAATTTCCTTTTTGATATCATGGCACAGAATGTTGAACCAAATATGTCAGTAAACTTTTAGTAAATTCTAAGCAATCATTTATAGTTACTTACCATTGTAATGACAACCACCCTAGGCCAAAACTATAATCAGCAAGATTATTGCAATAATCTGTTACTGAGTCTTCCTGACTCAAAACTCTTCCCTTGACCATCCATCCTCTATTGTGCAGCCCCACATTAAATCCTCAAAAGTTATTGTATAATTGTCATAAAATTCTGGTTTTATAAAAGTTAAGAAACTTGCTACCTCCAGAATCCGGGAAGTGAATTGTTTGAAGAAGGCACCATGAAGATGCCTGAAGAAACCTCCACAGCACCAGAAGACCCAGAATGAACCATGGAGTATAACTGGTTAAACTGTGGGTAGGTATATGTAACACATTTATTTTGTATGTGTACTCTTATAACAAAGGGGACTGCACCCTAATTGGCTTTTTGTCAATGTCCATAGCAATCAATGGTATTATTCTTGTCCTCTTTTATCCCCAAATTATTGCAATATTATGTTTACATGATGCATTGGGGAGACCAGTCTCCCAAAGGATCCCAGGGGGATTGTGTAAATTGAATCTGTTACCCTAAAAACTATGATCCCCAGCAAAACCAGAATATAAATTGGTTGGAGTTCCATCACTCACTCTTTCCTTCCTGTCACAGCTTTGGTGGATTGGGGATTTTGAGCAGGTAGAAAAACTTAGTAACGTGGTTCTGTTGTGTCAGATAATAAATTTTATAAAAATAATACTTGAAGTATTAGACATTAATTTAACTCTTACACTATACAGAAATGTTTAGGTACTTCCATAAAATAAAAAAAAAATTGCCTTTAACTCTTACTCAATTTAAGTAACATCTTTTATTCTTTCTTCATGCTAACTTTCTTGAAAAACAGAAACTATCCTGATGCAGCCAAGCATTTCCCTCTTCCATACCAACTTTACCCTCAGTATTTTCTAAGTTGAGCTCCACTATGCAGCTGAAAAAAAGATTTTAAAGGGCATCAGGGCTATTCTAATAATCATATACAATTATCTTATTTTACTTTTCAGTTCTCATCTTCTTTGAATTTTCTGCATTTTTGAAACTCTTAACTATTGCTATCTACCACACATGTTCCCTTCTCTTCCTTCTTATTGGAATACCAATAGTAACTGGTTCCCATCTTGTCCCTTTTTTACATAAATTATTTTCTCTTTTCCAAGCTTTTCATTTTTTTTCTTGTCTTCTTAAGAAAACATCATACCTGACAGTTTTCCTTTTCTTATTTTAAAAACCATATCTATGAACAGGTGTCTCAAAAATAAATTTCTGTCCTTAGTGTGTTTTCTAAATTCCATGCCTCATATTCACATATCTAAAGAATATTTCTATCTGGATACCCTTTTATAATGTAAAACTACATATTTTAAAATCAGATTACTTTAGTTCCAGGTTAAGATGGCGGCAGAGTAAGAAGCAGCTCTTAACC
>NW_025342357.1:0-1266 GCF_016433145.1 Gracilinanus agilis | reverse complement strand
TTTCCAGAATGAGTAAATATTTCCTTTCCAGATTTTTGTACTTAAGAATTTACTTTTCCATCCAGAGGCGGCAAAGGGAACAGTACTTCACCAGTTGCCAAACAGTCTTAACCAGGTTCTCATGATGTTCTAGAAGGTGATAGTGATAATAATAACAATAATAAGGAGGATGATCATTATAGCCAATGTACCTAGGTGGCGAAGCACTATGCCTAGGAGTTCAAATCCAGCTCCAGGCATGTATTAGTAGTGTTGATTCTCTTGGGTTCTTTAACCATACCATCTATCATCTGTAAAAAGTGATAATTAATTTCCTCATCACCTGTTCTAATTCCTTCAATTTCTTTTTCTTCTCTTATTGCTACAGCTAACATTTCTAGTACAGTAATGAATAATATTGGTGATAATGGACATCCTTGCATAACCCCTGACCTTATTGGGAAGGCTTCTAACTTATCCCCATTGTAGATTATCCCCATTGCTCTGCTACTTATATTAAGAAAAATTCCATTTATTCCCATGTTTTCTACTTTTTTTAAAAACTGGAATGAATGCTATATTTCCTCAAAAGTTTTTTTCCACATCTTTTGGCATAATCATAAGATTTTTGTTGTTTTTGTTATTGATACGTTCAATTATGCTTACAATTTTCCTAACATGAAAACAGCCTTGCATTCCTGGCATAACCTGGTCATGTTATATATACATATATATATATATATACACACACACACACACACACACATTTATTTATTTGTTCATTTATTTATTTGTGATATATTGCTACAAACCCTTTGCTAGAATTTTCTTTAAAATTTTTTGTAGCAATATCCGTTAGTGGAATTGGTCTATAGTTTCTCTTGTTCTATTTTTGCTCTCTATGATTTAGTACCAAGATCATATTTGTGTCATACAAGGAATTTGGTAGGAATTCTTTTTTATCTATTTTTTTTCATATACTTTAATTAAGTGTTCTTTAAATATTTAGTAGAATTTGCTTATAGTAAAATTGAATGTAATAGACTTCTGTACCAGCAGCAATGCAATGATCCAGGACAGCTCTGAGGGATTTATGGAAGAGAACACTAGCCACATTCAGAGGAAGGACTGCAGGAGAGGAAACACAGAAGAAAAACAGCTGCTTGAACGCATGGGCTGAGGCGGACATGATTGAGGGTGTGGACTCGAAATTACCACACCAATGCAACTACCAACAATTTGGAAATAGGTTTTGATCAAGGACACATGATAAAACCAGTGGAAATG
>NW_025342356.1:0-4555 GCF_016433145.1 Gracilinanus agilis | reverse complement strand
AAGTCCTACAACAAGAGGGTAATATAGACATTGAAAGGATCCATAGATCACCCTCTACACTGGACACAGAAAAGTCAACACCAAGGAATATAATAGCAAAATTCAAGAGCTTTCAAGTAAAAGAAAAAATCTTACAAGAAGCCAGAAAGAGACAATTCAAATATCAAGGAGCACCAATAAGGATCACACAGGATCTGGCAGCCTCCATGCTAAAAGACCGCAAGGCTTGGAATACGATATTCAGAAAGGCAAGAGAGCTGGGCCTTCAGCCACGGGTCAACTACCCATCAAAACTAACTATATACTTCCAGAGGAAAGTATGGGCATTCAACAAAATTGAAGATTTCCAAGTTTTTGCACAAAAGAGACCAGGACTAAATGGAAATTTTGATACCCAACCACAAAAATCAAGAGAAACATGAAAAGGTAAATAAGAAACAGAGGGAAAAGAAAGAAAACTCATAATCTTTTAAACTTGACTCTTTAAGTGCGTAAATATGATCTAATTATCAGTATTACTAGGTGGAGAAATGCTATGTATAATTCTCTGTAGAGAACTCTATTCACTATTATAGCAACCAGAAGAATAATTCATAGTAAGAGGACAGGATACTAAATGGTCTAAGATGACATGGGGGGGGGGGGAAGGGAGGGAATAGTAGGGGACACCAAGAAAAATCTGAGTAAATAAGAAAAATAGGATATTCTATTACACACAAAGAGGGCATGGGAAGGGGAGGGGATAAATACTACCACAAGAAGGAGAGGAAGAGAGCATTAAGAGGTAATAATCAAACCTTACCCTCAGTGTAATCAACCCGGAGAGGGAAGAGTAGCTTTATTATCCATTCGGATAAAAAACTCTATCTAACCCTACTAAGAAAGTCAGAAGGGTTAAACCAAAAGGAGCAGGGGAGTGGGGAGGTCAAAAAAGGGAGGGGAGAAGAAGGGGGAGGGAATTCATTAGGTCTTTAAAAAACAAAAAGAGGGGAATGACAAGGGAGGGGGCAGAAAGGGAAGTCAATCAAGGGAGGGGATAAGGGATACCGGCTCAAAGCAAACCACTGGTTTAAAAGGAAATAGTGTAAGAAGAAGGGGTGGGTCTAGGGGAGGATACAAAAATGTCAGTGAATGCACAACTAACAATTGTAACTCTGAATGTAAATGGGATGAACTCACTCATAAAACAGAAGCAAATAGCAGAGTGGATCAGAAACAAAAATCCTACCATATGTTGTCTACAAGAAACACATATGAGGTAGGTAGACACACACAAGTTCAAGGTTAAGGGCATGAGCAAAATCTTTTGGGCATGAAATGGGAAAAAGAAGGCAGGAGTGGCTATTATGATCTCTGACAAAGCCAAAGTAAAAATAGATATGATTAAAAAAGGGAAGGTCATTACATCCTGATTAAAGGCAGTATAAGCAATGAGGAAATAACACTGCTCAATATATATGCACCAAGTGGTATAGCATCCAAATTCATAAAGGAGAAACTGGCAGAGCACAAGAAGGAAATAGATAGTAAAACCATAATAGTGGGAGATCTAAATATTCCTCTTTCAGATCTAGATAAATCAAACCAAAAAATAAATAAGAAAGAGGTAAGAGAGGTGAATGAAGTCCTAGAAAAATTAGATTTAATTGATATGTGGAGAAAAATAAATAGAGACAAAAAGGAATACACCTTCTTTTCAGCTGCACATGGTACATTTACAAAGATTGACTATGTAATAGTGCATAGAATCATTGCAAACAAATGCAAAAGAGCAGATATGATAAATGTAACCTTCTCAGATCATAATGCAATAAAAATAATAATTAGTGAGGGCACCTGGACAGGCAAATCAAAAACCAATTGGAAATTAAACAATATGATTCTCCAAAACCAATTTGTCAAAGAAGAAATCATGGAAACAATCAACAATTTCATTGAAGAGAATGACAATGATGAGACATCCTACCAAACTCTGTGGGATGCAGCCAAGGCAGTACGCAGGGGGAAATTTATATCCTTGAGTGGATATATTAACAAATTAAGGAGGGCAGAGATTAATGAATTGGGTATGCAACTCAAAAAATTAGAAAGCGAGCAAATTAAAAACCCCCAGATGAAAACTAAATTAGAAATACTAAAAGTTAAAGGAGAAATTAATAAAATCAAAAGTAAAAGAACTATTGAATTAATAAATAAGACTAGAAGCTGGTATTTTGAAAAAACAGATAAAATAGACAAAGTACTGGTCAATCTAATAAGAAAAAGGAAAGAAGAAAACCAAATTGACAGTATCAAAGATGAAAAGTGAGACCTCACCTCTAATGAAGGGGAAATTAAGGCAATCATTAAGAACTATTTCGCCCAATTATATGGCAACAAATATAACAATTTAGGAGATATGGATGAATATTTACAAAAATATAAATTGCCTAGATTAACAGTAGAAGAAATAGAATACCTAAATAATCCCATATCAGAAATAGAAATTGAACAAGCCATCAAAGACCTGATGGATTCACAAGTGAATTCTATCAGACATTCAAAGAGCAACTAATCCCAATACTATATAAATTATTTGATATGATAAACAAAGAAGGAGTCCTACCAAATTCCTTTTATGACACAAATATGGTACTGATTCCAAAGCCAGGGAGATCAAAAAGAGAGAAAGAAAATTACAGACCAATCTCCCTAATGAACATAGATGCAAAAATCTTAAATAGAATATTAGCAAAGAGACTCCAGCAAGTAATTAAGAAGATCATCCACCATGATCAGGTGGGATTTATACCAGGAATGTAAGGATGGTTCAACATTAGGAAAACCATCCAAATAATTGACCATCTCAACAGTCTAACAAAGAAAAATCACATGATTATCTCAATAGACGCTGAAAAAGCCTTTGACAAAATACAGCATCCATTCCTATTGAAAACATTGAAAAGTACATGAATAGAAGGACCCTTCCTAAAAATAATAAACAGTATATACCTAAAACCATCAACAAGCATTATATGCAATGGGGATAAATTAGAAGCCTTCCCAATAAGATCAGGAGTGAAACAAGGATGCCCATTATCACCTCTATTATTCAACATCGTACTAGAAACACTAGCAATAGCAATTAGAGAAGAAAAAGAAATTGAAGGTATCAAAATAGGCAATGAGGAGACTAAGCTATCACTCTTTGCAGATGATATGATGGTATACTTAAAAAATCCTAGAGAATCAACTAAGAGGCTAGTAGAAATAATCAACAACTTTAGCAAAGTGGCAGGATACAAAATAAATGCACATAAATCATCAGCATTTCTATATATTTCCTACACATTAGAGCAGCAATTTAAAATCACCCTAGACAATGTAAAATACCTGGGAATCTATCTACCAAAACAAACACAGCAATTTCACGAAGACAACTACAAAACACTTTCCAAACAAATAAAACTGGATCTCAACAATTGGAAAGCCATTAATTGTTCATGGGTAGGACGAGCTAACATAATAAAAATGAACATTTTACCCAAATTAATTTACCTATTTAGCGCCATACCTATCAAATTACCAAAAAACTTCTTTACTGAATTAGGAAAAACTATAACAAAGTTCATTTGGAATAACAAAAGATCAAGAATATCAAGGGAAATAATGAAAAAAATGTGAAGGAAGGGGGCCTAGCAGTACCAGATATTAAACTATACTATAAAGCAGCAGTCATCAAAACAATATGTTACTGGCTAAGAGACAGAAGGGAGTATCAGTGGAATAGACGTGGGGTTAATGATGTCAGCAAGACAGTGTATGATAAACCCAAAGAGCCCAACTTTTGGGACATGAATCCACTATTTGACAAAAACTCCTGGGAAATATGGAAAACAATATGGGAGAGATTAGGTTTAGATCAACATCTCACACCCTACACCAAGATAAATTCAGAATGGGTGAATGACCTGAATATAAAAGGGAAACTATAAATAAGTTAAGTGAACACAAAATAGTATACTTGTCAGATCTCTGGGAAAGGAAAGATTTTAAAACCAAGCAAGAGTTAGAGAAAATTACAAAATGTAAATTAAATGATTTTGATTATATCAAGCTAAAAAGCTTTTGTACAAACAAAAACAATGTAGTCAAAATCAGAAGGGAAACAACAAATTGGGAAAAAATCTTTATAACAAAAAACTCTGACAGGGGTCTAATTACTCAAATATACAAGGAGTTAAATCAATTGTATAAAAAATCAAGCCATTCCCCAATTGAAAAATGGGCAAGAGACATGAATAGGCAATTCTCAGGTAAAGAAATCAAAAGTATCAATAAGCACATGAGAAAGTGTTCCAAATCTCTAATAATTAGAGAAATGCAAATCAAAACAACTCTGAGGTATCACCTCACACCTAGCAGACTAGCTAAAATGAAAGAAGGGGAGAGTAATGAATGTTGGAGGGGATGTGGCAAAATTGGGACATTAATACATTGCTGGTGGAGTTGTGAACTGATCCAGCCATTCTGGCTGGCAATTTGGAATCATGCTCAAAGGGCTATAAAAGAATGC
>NW_025342355.1:0-1813 GCF_016433145.1 Gracilinanus agilis | reverse complement strand
TGAGAAGAAATCAGTCTATGATGGAGAGAATAAATGTATTTCATATCCTTTATCAGCTTCTTTTAGCCCTTCCATACAGCCTAGACTGTAAAATATTATACAGTTAATATTTGTATATGAGAGTATAAGGGTTATCCTAGACTAAAGCTTCTTAAACTGGGGTTCTGGGTCCATGAATAGAATTCTGGGGTCTAAATAAATTCGTATAATAAAAATGTTAACTTTCACCAATCATAAAATAAAATCCAGTATTTCAATTATGAATACAGGCAACAAACATTATTCTGAGAAGTAGTCTATAGCTGTTACCAGAATGCCAAATATACCCAGGATATTGAAAAAAAGGTAACAACCTTTGACCTAGAAGAATGGAGTGTGGGAGTGAAGAATGCAGAAAACAAACTAAGACTCTAAATCCATAAAATGCAAGATATGGTATTTTTATATGCTATTTAAGAAAACCTATCAAAATTGTCATTACTTTTTAAAGTCCATGATGCAATCAGTTGCAAATTGCTTTTTCCTTTCTTTTCTCCTCCTGTTCAATGCTGAGTGCTGATTCTTTAGTGCCAGCCATCAGAGACAAATGTAAGTGCTCTTTCTAGTGTCCATCAAATGGACTTTTCAAACCCCAGTCTCTAGTAGAATATTATTGTGGTTAGAATCTATTAAGGCTTTGGACCTGACTGCTGTCTAAATATATTAACACTCACAGCATCACATATTGTTCTTTGATAATGGGGTTATAGTCTGGGTTGCTATTGGAATTATTCCCAAAAAGAAAATTATATGGCAGAAAGCTGTTTTGAATGCACTTTTAAAAGCCAGGCCTCTGTCAATATTGCTGCATTACATTTAATGCAGCCTAGCAACCTACTTCAATTTGAACAATAAAGAGTTTCTATTTTTGTTTTTGTTTTTTTTTTAACCAACAAAACTAGTTTAGTTAACTAATAAATAATATATAATATTTATTCTTCCCTTCCTTTTTATTTTTCTTTATTGATTGATTAATCTGCCAATAAAATACATTTTCAGAATGAAAAAATAGGTTATTTATTGAATAACAATGAAATATTCAAATACCAGTTGAATAACATCAAACCTATGCTTCAACTTGTCAACTCCATTTTATTCTTTCATGCCTATTCCACTTCAAAGGGTTGGACATTACACATTAAATATGAGGCTATTGGTTCTGTTGACTACACCATCGGCCAGCTACAATTTAGTTTTCCTTCCATGGTGGAAAGTGGTGTTGGTGGAAGATATGTAAGAGAAGAAAGAAGGGAGGAAAAAGACAATCTCTTTAGTTATAAAGAAGCAACTCTAGGTTCCAGGTTAAGATGGCGGCAGAGTAAGCAGCAGCTCTTAACCTCTCCTGACTGAAACACACAAAACTCCTCAAGGGGACATAAAAACAAGTCCAGACGAACGGAGGAACCCCACAACAGGGCACAGTGTGGAAGGTATGTGGAATCGAGGCATTTCCATGCTATAAAGGGGTGAAACAGCTCTCACTAAATCGCGGGCTGAGCAATCACCCCACCCCCACCCCCTCCACACACAACACCTATAGCGCCAAAGCCAGCTAAAAAGAAATAGAGCAAGTTTGGGGCACCCATCGAGCCACTGGCAGCTCCAGGGCCTGTTCCTGAGAGCAGCAAGATTTAGGACCCCAAAAAGCTAACGAACGGACACAAACCCTGAGGACAGGAGTAGGCCTCAGAGAACAGAAGCAGGGCACAGAGCACAGGAGCAGAGCGCAGGCGTGGGCGGAGGCGTGGGTGGAGGCAGACACAGCCACAAGCCA
>NW_025342354.1:0-1379 GCF_016433145.1 Gracilinanus agilis | reverse complement strand
GCCAGGCAGACCAAAAACAGAGAAAGAAAACTACAGATTAATCTCCCTAATGAACATAGATGCAAAAATCTTAAATAGAATACTAGCAAAAAGACTCCAGGGGGCAGCTGGGTAGCTCAGTGGAGTGAGAGTCAGGCCTAGAGACAGGAGGTCCTAGGTTCAAACCCGGCCTCAGCCACTTCCCAGCTGTGTGACCCTGGGCAAGTCACTTGACCCCCATTGCTCACCCTTACCACTCTTCCACCTATGAGACAATACACCGAAATACAAGGGTTTAAAAAAAAAAGACTCCAGCAAGTGATCAAGATGGTTATCCATCATGATCAGGTGGGATTTATACCAGGAATGCAAGGATAGTTCAACATTAGGAAAACCATCCACATAATTGACTATATCAACAAACTAACAAACAAAAATCACATGATTATCTCAATAGATGTTGAAAATAGATGTGTATTTGACAATATACAACACCCATTCCTATTGAAAACACATCGAAAGTATAGGAATAGAAGGACCTTTTCTAAAAAATTATTAAAATTAAAATATTAAACAGTATATATCTAAAACCATCAACAAGCATCATATGGAATGGGGATTAATTAGAAGCCTTCCCAATAAGACTGGGCATGAAACAAGGATGCCCATTATCACCTCTATTATTTAACACTGTACTAGAAACACTAGCAGTAGCAATTAGAGAAGAAAAAGAAACTGAAGGTATTAAAATAGGCAATGAGGAGACTAAGCTATTAGTCTTTGCAGATGATATGATGGTCTACTTAAAAAATCCTAGAGAATCAACTAAAAATCTAGTAGAAATAATCAACAACTTTAGCAAAGTTGCAGGATACAAAATAAATGCACATAAATCATCAGCATTTCTATATATTTCCAACACATCACAGCAGCAAGAGGTAGAAAGAGAAACACCATTTAAAATCACCCTAGACAATATAAAATACTTAGGAATCTATCTACCAAAAAAAACCACAGAAATTATATGAACACAACTACAAAACACTTTCCAAACAATTAAAGCTAGATCTAAACAATTGGAAAAACATTGAGTGCTCATGGGTAGGAAGAGCTAACATAATAAAAATGACCATTCTACCCAAATTAATTTACTTATTTAGTGCCATTCTTATCAAACTACCAAGAAACTTTTTTACAGAATTAGAAAAAAACTATAACAAAGTTCATTTGGAAGAACAAAAGATCAAGAATATCAAGGGAAATAATGAAAAAAAAAACGTGAAAGAAGGTGGCCTAGCAGTACCAGATATTAAACTATACTATAAAGCAGCGGTCATCAAAACAATATGGCAGGGGGGCAGCTGGGTAGCTCAGTGGATTGAGAGTCAGGCCTAGAGACG
>NW_025342353.1:0-1766 GCF_016433145.1 Gracilinanus agilis | reverse complement strand
GGAGGAAAGGAGAGAAAGAGAGAGAGGGAGGGAGGGAAAGAGAAAGAAGGAGAGAAAGAGGAAGAGGGGAGAGGGAAAGGGAAAGGGAGAGGGAGAGGGAGAGAAAGAGAGAGAGAATGAGCTTTGGAAACTCAAGATGCTAAGTAAATGCTAGCTATCATCATCATTATTATATGCCTATGGTCATATGAACCTAAGTAATAGGATTTGAATCCAGGTTCTCTGACTCTAACTACACTGCTTTTTAGTAAGGAAAAACTCCCTACCAATTTGAGCTGAGGGTTTAAGTTTTGAAGTCCCGTCCAATTCTGTAAAAGACCTTCAGACAGGAGTCAGGAATATAGAAATAATTAATAATAATAATAATACTAATATCATTTAAATAGTGCTTTAAGGTTTTCAAAGCACTCATTCAAATTTTATCTCATTTTTTAAATATTCATGAGAACCCTAGGAAATTGGTGGTACCATGAGCTCCAATGCACAGATGAGGAAACTGAAGCAAACAAAAGCTAAGTGACTTGTCCAGGGTCACACAGTAAGTGGTCCAGGCAAGACTTGAACCAAGGGCTTTCTCACCTCAGGGTCAATGTTCTATCCATTGTACCACCTAACTGGCATTACACAGAATTGTCTCTGTCTTCAAGAAGTTTATGTTCTAATGTGGTAATAGAACACTCACAGAGAAAAATAAATACAAGGGAATTTAAGGAGGGGAGATAACTGAAAACTGGAGTGGGCTAGAAATGTTCCATGAAGGAAGTAGCATCTGAATTAAACTTCAAAGGAAGGCAAAGACTCCTACAGATGAAGCTGAAGAAAAGAGGGCAATAGGAATCTAGCTCTAGCAAAACTGATTTGTTTTTAATTTCCAATTCTGTTACTTCCTTTTGATTTATTTTACAATTCTGTGTATATTTCTCTATATCAGGCTAATTTTCCTGAGTTATGAAGATATTTTACCCAAAACGCTCTTCCTTCTCTTTTAGATTATTGTACTTTATATTTTTAGCACAATATTTCAGATACTTGAGATAATTTCACTATTTGATAACCAGGAGCCCTTTCTAAATGAGAAATGTTTTTCTCATTTAGCCTCTAGATTGAGCCAAGGTTCTAGGTATCCTTCCCTATGTATCATGCATGTTGGCCCTCTGACTCTAACTCTGACATTTCTAATTTCCTTTAGCTGTCCTAATAGCTATACCTATATTTCATGACCAGACAATCAGATAATTTATTTTACTTTAGTCTAGCCTGTTCTGTTCAATCAAATCATTCCCTCAAGCTTTCACACCTGATCAAGAAAATTAAATTATTGCCTCACTAAAACAAAATGAATACCAGAGCCTATATTTGCTAATGAGCATCAGCAGTTCTAGTAGAGTATTTCTCTTCCTGAGAGATATTCTAAAGCTCACAAGAAAAAAAAAAGGCTGGAGGGGGAAGGGGGAGGTTGAAGGGCACACACAGAGGTACTGGAGCAGTTGCTGCTACTGCCATCACCACTGTCTGTCTCTGCTGTTTATTCCTAACTTTTGTGAAAGAATAAAATAGTCAACTGGTCAACCAGTTAATAATAATTAAAAAATAAAAAACCTCTTACCTTCTATTGTAAGTATCAGTTCTAAGGCAAAAGAATGGTAAGGGCTAGGCAATAGGGGTTAAGAAACTTGCCATGGGTCACATAGTTAGGAAGTGCCTGAGGCCAGATTCTAACCCAGGACCTCTCATCTCCAAACCTGGTTCTCTATTTACCAAGCCAC
>NW_025342352.1:0-3579 GCF_016433145.1 Gracilinanus agilis | reverse complement strand
TTACACTACCCAGGAGCAATTAATGTTTTTCCAATTATTTAAATGTAATTTTAATTGTGTGAAAAGTGTTTTATAGTTGTGTTCATATAATTCTTGTGTTTGTCTTGGCAGATAAGTTCCTAAACATTTTATATTGTCTAGGGTGATTTTAAATAGAATATCTCTTTCTAATCCTTGCTGCTGAGTTTTGTTGGAAAAATATAGAAATGCTGATGATTTATGTGGGTTTATTTTGTACCCTGCAACTTTACTAAAATTATTTATTTCCACTAGCCTTTTAGTTGATTTTTTGGGATTCTTTAAGTATACTATCATATTATCTGCAAAGAGTGATAGTTAATGTCCTTGTTTCCTACTTTAATCCCTTCAATTTCTTTTTCTTCTCTTATTGCTACTACTAGCTTTTGTAATATAATATTAAATAATAGAGGTGATAATGGGCATCCTTGCTTGACTCCTGATGTTATTGGGAAGACTTCTAACTAGTCCCTATTGCAGATAATACTTGTTGATGGTTTTAAATATACTCTGTTTACTATTTTGAGGAAAGGCCCAGCTATTCTTACACTTTCTAGTGTTTTTAATAGGAATGAGTTGTATTTTGTCAAAGGCATTCTCTGCATCTATTGAGATAATCATGTGATTTCTTTTGGTTTGATTATCGATATGGTCAAGTATGTGGATGATTTTCCTAATATTGAACCATCCTTGTATTCCTAGTATATATCCCACCTGATCATAATGAATAATCCTCGTGATCACTTGCTGGAGTCTTTTTGCTAGTATTTTATTTAAGATTTTTGCATCTATGTTCATTAAGGAGATTGGTCTATAGTTTTCTTTCTTTGTTTTTGGTCTGCCTGGCTTTGGAATCAGTACCATATTTCTGTCATAAAAGGAATTTGATAAAAACTCCTTCTTTGCTTATTTTGTCAAATTGTTTAGTATTGAGATTAGTTGTTTTTTTAAATGTTTGATAGAATTCACCTTTGAATCCATCTGACCCTGGGAACTTTTTCTTAGGAGGTTCCTTCATGGGTTGTTCAATTTCTTTTTCTGAGATGGGATTATTTAAATATTCTATTTCCTTTTATGTTAATCTAGGCAATTTATATTTTTGTAAATATTCATTCATTTCACCTAGATTTTCATATTTATTGCCATATAATTGAGCAAAATAATTATTAATAATTACCTTAATTTCCTCTTCATTAGAGTTGAGATTACCCTTTCATCTTTGATACTGTTCATTTCATTCTCTTCTTTATTTTTTTTATTAGATTAACCTAGTACTTTATCTATTTTTTTTGTTTTTTCAAAGTACCACCTCCTAGTCTTATTTATTAGCTCAATAGTTCTTTTACTTTCAATTTTATTAATTTCTCCTTTAATTTTTAGGATTTCTAATTTATTTTTTATCTGGGGATTTTTAAATTGTTCTTTTTCTAATTTTTTAAGTGGCAAGCCCAATTCATTCATCTCCTCCCTCTCAGTTTTGTTGTTATAGGCACTCAGTGATATAAATTTTCCTTTGTAAACTCAGCTTTCAATGTGATCTTTTTTTTTAAACCCTTGTACTTTGGTGTATTGTCTCATAGGTGGAAGATTGGTAAGGGTGGGCAATGGGGGTCAAGTGACTTGCCCAGGGTCACACAGCTGGGAAGTGGCTGAGGCCGGGTTTGAACCTAGGACCTCCTGTCTCTAGGCCTGACTCTCACTCCACTGAGCTACCCAGCTGCCCCCCTCAATGTGATCTTTTTAATGTGCACACATGACCCTGACCTCACTCCCTGCAATATATTCCAGTGTCTCATTATCACTTTCAGAATAAAATATAAAATCATGTTTGATATTCAAAGCTCTTCATAAACTGCTATCTCCTTTCCATTACACATACACAATTGTGCACATACACACACACACACACACACACACACTCACACAATTTTACTTTCTTGTTATTCTTTACTCCCTTCTACCTACTCATGATCCAGTGACACCAGTTTCTTTTTCCCTGAAACAAAGCACTCCATCTCCCCACTCTGGGGAAATTTTATTTAGCATAGTTCCTGACATCAAGACACTGAAGAAATGTTTGTTAACTGATTGGTTATTTAATAAATTTAAGTATACCTTGCACCTGGGATCCAATATAAATATCTCTGTTTGGTATTGAAAGTGTTTTATATCTAAATCCTCACCTGCTTATTGAATCACATTTATGTTAATTCTCTTCATATACTCTATGGATCAACCAAACTAGACTCTTTTCTGTTCTTCACACAATCACCATGTCTCATCTCCGTGTCTTTGACTTGGTTCTCCATTGTGCTAAAGTATTTGTCCTTCTTACCTCAGCCTTTTAGAATCCCTAGTCCTCTTCAAAACAAAACTTGACCACCTTCTTCAAGATCAAGATGCCTTTTCTATTTTCCACAGTGGCTAGTTCTTTCTCTTTCCACATATAGTTACCTTGTATATAACTATAATATTATGTCTATATATGTCTATTATATACATACGTATATATGTGTACATATATAAATGTATGTGCATATATATGTATATGAAACTGTGTGTGTTGGGGTCAGAGTTAGAATCTTTCAGTAGAATTTAAGCATTTTGAGGACAAGACCTGTTTCATCTTTATCTTTATATCTCCATCATTTAGTTTAGAACATGATATGTAGGAAAAAAAACAATATGTGTTGACTGATTGCCTGATGGAATAAATAAAAATTAAATTTTGATCCATTTTTTTCATAATATGCCACGTGCATTAGAACTTAAGAAAAAGGGATGCTAATTTCTTACTTTTAAGTATTAAATTTTATGTGATTTAATTAGACAGCATCAAGAAGACACCGCAGAAAAATGATGGCGAACCTTTTAGGGATGAGTGCCCAAACTGCAAACCTCATGGTGCATGTGGGCTGTCCCCTTAACCCAGACAGAGGAGGGAGGAAGCCCTCCCACTGGGCTGCTGGGTAGAGGAGTGGATAATGTGAGAAATGTCCTCAGGCACATGTAGAGAGGGGAAGGGCAGCATCCACATCTGGCACGCATACCATAGATTCACCAACACAGCCTTAGAGGATTGAATAGAACACCAATTCTAAGCATTCTGTGACATAAAAATTAAGAATCTAATCCCTGCCTAAAGGAGCGTGTGAAGAATTTTAGAAGCCAATGTACCTAGTTTCAAGAATTATTAGTTGTATGACCCTGAGTATGTCCTAATTTAACCCAATACCAGTTTCCTCCTCTATGAAAAGGAAATATTTTCACTCTACTTCTTAGGGTGGTTTTGAGGAAACTTATTTGTAAACTCCAGACTACTCCAAAAACACTAACTATTAACACCTTCACTTCATATTTTAGCCATTATTTAAATAGTTAAAATTTCAAAAGTTTTGCTTTATTATTGATTCAGATATTTCATTTATTGATGCAGAAAACAATCTTTCCACACCTCATTCATTGCTATGGCCAAAAATATTTGCCTCTTAGTGGCTAACTTGAAAAATTTCACTGAACTTTACTAGACTAGATGATAGCTACATGGCACAATATATAGGG
>NW_025342351.1:0-5761 GCF_016433145.1 Gracilinanus agilis | reverse complement strand
GGGGGTTGGTACATACATAATTATCAAGGTAGTGTCAGGGACAGGTGGTCAGGAAGCATCTGGGGAGGGGGGTTTCAGGGTCAGGGGTCAGGAAGCATTTGGCAAATATACATTAAGTAGGCAAATATTGTTAAGCAGGCAAATATAGACAAACATTCCTCAAGAAGGTTAATATCCATCAGATAAGATAGCTTCAGTTTTAGGTTTATGATAGGGAGAGATAAGGAAGACTGTACTGGGAAACCTTGGGGGCTGGGGGTAGCTTGTCCAGGCCAGAAATAGTTCAGTAGACTGCCAGACTGATTTTTAAATCCAACACCACTATGCTACATTGATACCTCAATATTATCAATTAATGACTGATTAAATATTGTTGTTGTTCAGTTGTGTCTGACTCTTCATGACCCTGTTTGGGGTTTTCTTGGCAGGGATACTGGAGGAGTTTGCCATTTCCTTCTCCAGCGTATTTTACAGGGACTGAGACAAGCAGGGTTAAGTGACTTGCTCAGGATCGCATAGCTAATAAGTGTCTGAGGACAGATTTGAACTCCAGGCCCAGCATTCTATCTACTGCACCTCAGCAGTCATTATAATCAAGCACATTTGGGAACAAAGCAATATATTAAAGAGACATGGGACTGTTATTTATGATTGGTTGCTATTCGGCCAAATAATATTTTTACATGTATTTATTAGACCTTTTTTTTTTTAAAGAGGGAATCCTCACTGGAAGAATCCTTACTTATCCAAAAATTTTTAGATTTGTGATTTTTCTATTTTGGTGGTTTTTCTTTTTATCAGTACACTTGTCTAGGTTCTCTAAAGGGTGAAGTTCTTATTGTACTTGATCTTAAGTAATAACAAGAATGACAATAAAAAAATAATAAATAGATTATATTTAGCTAGACTCTATAATGTTCCCAGCTCTGTGCTGAGAGATTTACAGTTATCTCATTTAATCCTCACACTAGCTCTTGGAGGTAGGTGCTGATATTATCCCTATTTTACAGATAATAAAACTGAGGCAAATAGGACTTGCTCAATCCTCAGTGACTTGCTCAGGGTCACAGAGCTGGAAAATATCTGAGGACCAGATTAACTCAGTTCTTCCTGATTCCAGGCCAAGCTCTGTATCCAGTGCCCCATGTTATATTGCCCCAATATTATTGATTAAATATTAATTAAAAGCACATTTGGAAGCTGAATAAAGGATAGGTATATTCCTATTAGTTCATTTTAAATAGCATTTTGAAAGCATTAATTAGAATCTCTTTTATAAGAAGGAACCCTTACATTACAAATACTTTACTGAGAGGAAGAGTCATAGTAATTGATCATAAGTAATAATAACAATAATAGCAAACATATATGTAATGCTTCCAATATCCTAGATACTGTGCTAAGGGCTTTACAATTAATATTATCATTCAGTCCTCACAACAATCTCCAAAAGGGTGATGCTACCATTATTATCACTATTTTACAGAAAAGGAAACGAAGGGGAAAAGAGGCTCAGCAACTAGCCTAGGGTTTGAAGAGATTAAAATTAATATGCAAATACTAAATATTATATTTAAAATTTTTATTAATAATAACCTAACATAAAAACCTAACTAAAGGGGTACTAACCAGCCTGCTTGCCAGAGCAAAAGAAACAAGAGGGAGGAGCTACAGAACTTATAAAATAATAAATAACATGACCACACAAATGTGGAGGTACAGGAGAGATTAAAGGGAATTTTGGGAAATACTAAGGGACTTATGGGGGATTCAGTCCAAAGTTCAAAAATCTCCATTTATACATACCCCGCTGTGACCCTTTGGGAGACCAGTTTTATAATCCAATGGATCATAAAAACATGTAATAATTTGTGGATAAAAGGAAAAAAGAACAAAATCAATGATTGCTACAGTAACAAAAAGCTAATTTGGGGCAGTCCCCTTTGGCATAAAAGTATACATTCAAAACAAATGCTTTCAACCCTTCATAGCTCAAATTCACATCCCAAAGTTCAATTCTGGATCTTCTGGTGTAGTGGTCTTCATGCATCTTCATGGTGCCTTCTCCAAACAGGTTTGTCTTCTGGATTCTGGGAGGTAGTAAGTTTCTTACCCTAAAATTGCTCAAATTCAAATCAAAGTTCACAACAATAGTCTACCCCTGAGGTGGATAATAACTCAGGGATACATGGCTGAGTTATAAGGTATATGAATCAATTGCAAAAGAAATAAACAACATTTTTAAAATCCACATAAAAGAGAAAAAATAATTTGTGGATTAAATGTAAAATGTCAAAATCTTATGTTTAAAAAATCATAAGTAAAGGAAAAATAAAACTATAACAGGTCCTTGAATCAGGACCTAATTAAAGTGATTTAAGCAATTGTGCACTTACCCAGTCAGTAGCCAGGACTACAGAAAGTTTGCCACACTATGAAAGACAGAAAAGGGACTAGATTATAGGAGCCAGAATAACAGCCAAGGTGAGATGCTTGATGGGGCTCAGGGAAGTCTAGCCTCTCACATATGGCAAAACAGCTGCAACCTCGGACTCCAAACAAGTTCAAGTCCTCTTGTCCTGGCTCAAAATAACATTAATCTCACTGGGATTGGTTGGTCTCTTTGACCTTGTGCTTGATAGGCACTATGCAGTTTAGCTCTGTGCTTCTTTGGCAATGTACAGTGGCTCTTTTTGTATTCCATTCTCCTGGAATCAGAATCATTAAGCAAAGTCCCATAATTTTTAAACAATCAGTGGCATTTCTATAGTTTAAAGCTTTTTGGGTATGCATTAATATTAGAACAAATGTATTTTAAACTTATATTACTGCAAAAAAAGATTAATATTGATTATATGTACTTCAAGGTACTCAAAAACTATATTGCAAATACAAGGAAAAAACAATAATAAAAATGTTTTAAAAATCAATGACACACTGTGTCAACCAAGGAGAGGTAGAATACGAAGGTTCCTCATCAAAAAATGAGACCCATTTCCTTTTTAAACTTGGCCATGATTCACTGTGTCAGTGCAAATGATTTTTTACAAAAAAAAAAAGATTTATAAAAACAAAACAGTAGGGGGCAGCTGGGTAGCTCAGTGGATTGAGAGCCAGGCCTAGAGACAGGAGGTCCTAGGTTCAAATCTGGCCCCAGACACTTCCCAGCTGTGTGACCCTGGGCAAGTCACTTGACCCCATTGCCTACCCTTACCACTCTTCTGCCTTGGAGCCAATACACAGTATTGACTCCAAGACGGAAGGTCAGGGTTTTAAGAGCAAACAAACAAACAAACAAAAAAACCTGAAACAGTAGTAGATGCACATTCAAATAAAGTACCAAATTTCCAAAATTTACCATAGCCCAGTCATTAACAATAGGAAACAAACCCATTATATAGGATTCACATGAGTTTATATATAGCTACTTGCTGTGCAATACTTAAAAAACCTATGAACTGATGTATACTTGTCACAGATCTACAGATATAGGAAATCTTTCAACCTTGGTAAGAAATTTAGATTGTTCTGGTGGAAGTAAATTAAACTGAGCACTTAAAATATCATGCATGCAGGAGCTCTTTTTGGCTTTCTGCTTTATATATAAAAAGTTTTGGTAGGAACTTCTATTTGTTTCTCTACCTTTTAATACAACATTCTTCATAATATGTATATGTGTGTGTGTATATGTATATACATATATATATATATATCATCCATTCAGAAACTAATATATATATATATCATCCATTCAGAAACTACTAGATATCTGAAGTCATTTCTCAAGTCTCCTTAAAATTACAATTTAAATTCTTAAGTCATCATATTTTCCAATGTTATATACAGGTTGTAACCAGTTTTGATAGAGTCTATTCAAAATCATATATGTGACAATTAACAAAGGCAAAAAGGAAGAAAAGGCTGTATAAGCAACATGTGACCTTGATAGTTGAGATGAAAAATCCAGATGCATAAGACTTACGGGCTTTTTACAATTATATGTTGTTTAGTAAAATCATAAGGAAACAGTACATATAAAGAATCATATTAGAGAATAGATATTAATTAGATTAATACAGATAAACTTAAAAAATTTAAGCCTTAAAGAAATCAACAAATACAATAATATAAGCAAATGACAAAGTACAAGCAGTGCAGTCAAAAATCCTTTTTACCAATTCCAATAGACTTGTTCACTATTAAGGAGGAGAGAAGCTAAAAATTGATTAGCAAGCAATAACCTTCCAGATCTCTTTTAGGGTTCTTTCCCTTCCCCTATATATTTATCCATTCCCATTCCCTTTATCAGAGCTCTGGACTTCCTGATACAAACACTGAGTATAGTGTGGATGACCCCCATATGAGATGAAGTATAGAGACTGGGCAGGTCAAAATGCTAAAGGGGTGTGAGGAGATGAATTTCTCCCCTGAATCTTAAAATTAGTCAAGCTCTCAACTGCAAGATATTCAATCAGCACAAAAACCCCCAGTAAAAGAATTAAGCATATCCAAACTGCACTAGTGAGCTCAAGGAATTTAAATTGCAGACATTCAAGCATGCTTTGCAATAGCATTATTCCTCAAAAAAAAAAACAAAACCCAACACTGAATGGAAATCTGTTTACAGAGTAAACACAAAAAGGCAAAATTTCTAGAGGGAGAACAATAGGGTATTTGCATATGAGAGAACTGGCTACCCCTAGGCTTTCTGAGTCAGGAGATAGAAGGGGGAAAAAAGCATACTTATTCCCAAAACTTTGACTTCAAATCTATTGATTTTAGACTTTCCTTGCCCTCAAAAAAAAAAAAAAGATGTCAGAGGAGTCCCCTTTCTGTCAAAAAATCCTAAGGTACAACTCTCAGCCAGGGTCCCTAGGTCAGCTTAAGACTTCAGCTTAAAAAATGGCTAGTGCAGGCTGGAAAACCTACGTAAGGTGTATAAGGATAAAAAATAATAAAGGCTGCTATAAATATATATATTAGTATTTTAATTAAAGCCATGCTGATAGATAAAGTTATTAGACCACACGCTTGTAAGAATTCAAAACTGCCGCCTCCATTTTGTTACCTCTCATCTCTCCCCGAGCCTGCTAGCCAAGAGACCACTCCCTCCTAACCCAGGAGATTTAAACTCTTCTCTGCGTGGAGACGTAGGCCTCCCCACGCCCAAAGAACCAGAACTGGAAACCCGTTGGACCATGGGAAATGTAGTTTGATAATTTCCCCGTGTCCATAGAAAATACATATATATATACTTAAAGATGACATCTCCCAAATTTCACTTTTACAGGTGGGAGAAGGGATTGGATGGAAAGATTTTTATATGTCACCCTTTTGAAAACAAAAGCAGGGGGCAGCTGGGTAGCTCAGTGGATTAAGAGTCAGGCCTAGAGACAGGAGGTCCTAGGTTCAAATCCAGCCTCAGACACTTCTCAGCTGTGTGACCCTAGGCAAGTCACTTGACCCCCATTGCCCACCCTTACCACTCTTCCACCTAGGAGCCAATACAAAGAAGTTAAGGGTTAAAAAAAAAAGAAAAAAAGAAGTACCTTGGAATGGCAGGTTCTCCTGATGGGTCTACTCACTGCAAGTGGAGGCTGCAGGCTGGGTGTGGAATGCTGGCTTAAGTGAATGGACTGGAGAAGCGAGAAGTGGCAGCAGGAGACAGGTCTCAGGGCTGGTGGAAAGCAGGCAGGTGGTCAATTATGTGGATGGTTTTCCTAATGTTGAACCAACCTTGCATTCCTGGTATAAATCCCAC
>NW_025342350.1:0-1303 GCF_016433145.1 Gracilinanus agilis | reverse complement strand
TTGGGAACTAATGAGATCACTAATAGAGCATAGAGAAGAGGACCTGGAACAGGGAACTGGGGTACACCTACAGTTAAGGGATGGGATATATATGGGTGATGATTTCACAAAGGAGACTGAAAAGGCACATCCAGGTAGGTAGAAGATGTAAGAGAGTAGTGCCGTGAAAAACAAGAAAGGATCAAGTATCCAGGAAGAGAAAGAAGTCAACGGTGTTAAATGCTTACAGAGAAATCAAGAAGTATAAATACTGAGAATGGGTCAACAGATTTGGCAATAAAGATCCCTGTGGTAACTTTAGAGAGAGCAGTTTCCATTGGGTAAAGAATTTGGAAGTGCAGAAAAATGAGTTGCAGACAAGGAGTTTGGCAAAGAAGGGTGGAAAAATAGAGATGATAATCCAAGGAAATGATAGGGATGCTACTAATGGCAGATTAGGGGATGCCCTGGTATAGTCTTCCTAACTCCCCACTGATACAGTGCTTTCTAGCAAGCAGAACATAGACCTTCCCTTTTTGGTTTGGCATACTGGGATAACAGTGCCTGGGATTTAATGGTTAGAGTGAAAAGTTCTTTAGGCTCAGCCTAGGTTTTGAGAGGCTACTTTACCTTTCCCTATGAGATAATCTCTTTTCGGTAGCCAGGTACTTCAGTCTTCACTGTAGGTAGTTTTTGGAATGCTAAAGAGAATGACAAAGGAGAAGATAGCATCTCTCCCATGTGATTTTGGGTAAGTCATTTAACCTGCTTTGGCCTCAGTTTCCTCATCTATAAAACTGGGGTGGGGCAGATTGGACCATATAGCCTCTGAAATCCCTTATAATTCAACATTAATGATCCCATGATCTCTCAAAACTCTTCCACTTCTGATATCTATATATGCTCAAATTCATTTTATATATTTCTAAATATCTGTTTTGTTTATCCAAATATATGTCTTGTGTTATAAAGATTTTTTCCCAGTTTGTTGTTTCCCTTCTGATTTTGGTTGCATTGTTTTTGTTTGCATAAAATCTTTTTAATTTAATGTAATCAAAATTATTTATTTCACATTTTGTAACTTTTTCTAACTCTTGCTTGGTTTTAAAATCTTTCCTTTCACAGAGATCTGACAAGTATACTATTCTATGTTTGCCTAATTTTCTTATAGTTTCCTTCTTTATAGTCAAGTCATTCACCCATTCTGAATTTATCTTGGTGTAGGGTGTGATGTTGATCTAAACCTACTCTCTCCCATATTGTTTCCCAATTTTCCAAGCAATTTTTGTCAAATAGTGGATTTTTGTCCCAAAAGTTGGGCTCT
>NW_025342349.1:0-1079 GCF_016433145.1 Gracilinanus agilis | reverse complement strand
TCAGTGGATAGAGAACCAGGCCTAAAGATGGGAGGTCCTGGGTTCAAATCTAATCTCAGACATTTTCTAGCTGTGTGACCGTGGGCAAGTCACAACCCCAATTGCCTAACCCTTGTTGCCCTTTTACCTTGGAACTAGTATTGATTCTAAGACAGAAGGTAAGGATTAAAAAAAAAAGAAAAAGAAAGGACATATACAGGAAAAGGCACCAGAGTTGTGCTTTGAGGGAAACTGAGGATTCTGTGAGATGAAAGTGAGGAGAGTATATTCCAGAAATGGCAGACCACTTGAACAAAAGGCCCAGAGAAGGGAGATGAGATTCTGCATTTGATTCCACACTGGCTGAAGCTTAGAGTTCATTAAGGGGGAAAAAAGAGGAAAAAAGACTGAATCTATATGTAGGGGAAGAATTCTTGACCAAACAAAACATAAAGAAATTCACAAAAGTGAAACAGACAATTTTACTGAATAAAATTAGAAGTTTCACACAAAAAGGAAACTGGGAAAAATCTTTGCAGCAAGTTTCTCTGATAAAGGTCTTGTTTCTAAAATATGTAGGGAAATTAATCAAATCTATAAGAATAAGTTCCATCCCCAATGGCCAGAGAATATGAATAGGCAGTTTTCAGAGGAAGAAAACCAAACTATCCATAAATATAAAAACAAATATACTAAATTTCTAATAATTATAGAAATTCAAAGTAAGACAACTCTAAGGTATTATCTCACACCCATCTTATTGGCTAAGGTGACAAAAAAGGAAAATGACAAATGATGGAAAGGATATGGGTAAACAGATACACTAATATATTGCTGGTAGAGCTGTGAACTATTTCAACCATTCTAGAAAACAATCTGGAACTATGCCCAAAGAGCTATTAAACTGTGAATAGCCTTTGATCCAGCAATACCACTATTTGGTCTAAATACCAAAGAGATCAAAGAAAGAAGAATAGGATGTATTTGTACAAAAATATTTCTAGCAGCTCTTTTTGCAGTACTAAGAAATTGGAAACTGAGGGGATGCCTAATAATTGAGGGAATGACTGAACAAATTATGGTATATGAATACGATGGAA
>NW_025342348.1:0-1009 GCF_016433145.1 Gracilinanus agilis | reverse complement strand
TTCTATATTTCTAGGCTTCTCACACTTTACTTACTCACCAATATAGTTCAGTAACTTTGGCCTCCTGTCTGTTCCACAAATAAGACAGTCCATCTGAAGGCAAAGTAGGTGGCTCAGTGGACAGAGAGCCAGGCTAGGAGACAAGAGGTCCTGGATTCAAATATGACCTCAGATACTTCCTAGCTTTGTAGCCCTGAGCAAGTCACTTAAACCCAAGTCACTTAAATGCAATTGCATAGCCCTTATCTCTCTTCTGCCTTGGTACTAATACTTAATATTGATTCTAAGACAGAAGAGAATGGATTGACTTCCGGTTAAGATGGCGGCAGAGTAAGGAGCAGCTGCTCGATCTCTCCTGACCGAACCACACAGAACCCCTCAAGGGGAAATAAAAACGAGTCCAGAGGAACGAAGGAACCCCACAACAGGGCGCAGCATTGAAGGTATGCAGAATCGGGGCATTTCCACATTTTAAAGGGGTGAAACAGTTCACACTAAAACACGAGAGGAAGAAGCCCCTCCCCCACACCCCACACCGCACAAGCGGGTAAACAGGACTGGGGCAACCAGAAAATCACTGGCAGCCCCGGAGCCTGTACCTGTGCGCTGCAAGACGAGGGACCCCAGGTGGCTGGGACTCTCCCTGAGCGCCCACGTGGGTGAAGGCACCGCCTCCGGCCTGGACAAAGGCCCCTAAAACACGGCCTTTCCCAAGCACTGAAGGCATCGCCTCAGGTGCGAATAAAGATCTCCAGCCCACGGACTTTCACTACCTTCTGCGGGGGTGAAAGCAGGGCCCTAAGAGCATCAGCGCAGGCAAAGGCAGTGCCCTAGGCTTGAATAATGATCTCCAGCCCAGGCTTGGACCTCCAGTGAGGACCCAGTGCAGACCTGAGCGTGGCTGTGGAAGCAGCCCCAAAGACTGCTGAAGGAACCTCGGGCAGAGGGGCAGACCGGGAACTACCAGGAGGCCTGACCCCGAGGACAAGGAGACCGGAGGCCCCCCCCC
>NW_025342347.1:0-1354 GCF_016433145.1 Gracilinanus agilis | reverse complement strand
CCACAAGACAAAAATGGGGGAACCTGTAAGTGTGAAATTGGGAGTAAATCAAGGATCACTAAGCATACATCTGGGAAGTGTACTGAAGCCCCATGGAAGCCTGAGGAGGTTCTGTTTGGGAGGGGTGAGTGAAGGAGGGGTTTTTCCGGTGAAGATTCTGAGAAGCCAACTGCCAAAAACTTCTGAGAAGACATTCAAGCTCTCAGGGAGGGGCTTGGGGTTGGTGTTGTGGGCGGCCGGGTGGATCTGGACAGGAATTTAGCTCTTCTGAACTCAAAATTCAGGGGCAATCTGGAGATTTCAACAGCTAAACCTTTCTACTGTCTTCATTGCTAATGAAGAAGAAATCAAGAGAGTTGTACTCCATAATTGATCACAGTGCCTGGACTCTGGAGGGAGCAGGCACTTGGGGGACCCTTCCTTCATCCATCTTGTGCCCCTTCGTTTTAGTTAGTCCCCTGTTGGTTAGCTAGTGTTAAGGATATTGTGAGGAGAAGGAGAGTCAGTTTTTGAGTCCAAGCTACAGAAGAAACCAGAACTGCTCTCTTGTTGTGGGGTTCATAGCTGATAGAGAAGTTATCCCAGTTTCCTCCTTCCTCAAAATCCACAAATAACCCTTAGCCTGTCACCCTGAATTCCCTTATCTTTATAATTAATCTTTATTAGTTTATTAGTGGTAGCTTTGAGGGGAGGAAGACTGATCTTGTGGCTGAGGGGAAGACAAATACCAAATACCATATTGAAGGGTAAAGCTACTTGAACTTAGGAGTGGGGAGGCTTGTCTCAGTATTATTACTAGCACTGAGGGTTGGATCAAACCCCCCTAGAGCCACAACTGGACCCCAACACCTTCCTTCAACATCTCCACTATATCTTTGCCAGTTTGGGAACCTCTTTGAGTTTATTCCCTCATAGGTCTTACCTGGGGTGAGGGTGGGGGGTGAGTGGTTAGCTGCTCTGGCCCAATGATAACTATGGGTTGGGGGTCCTGATAAACATCTCCCACACAATTGATAGTCACCTTCATACAGTAGGCTGGAGTTAAAGACATGATCGAGGTGCTCGCTCCTCTACATTTCAGCTTCCTCCCAGAATCTCTCCCGACAGAGATCTGAACAGTCTGGAATCGTCAGTCTTCTGTCTTGAAGATGGAAGCCAGAAGATAAGATCTCTCCTCTCTTCAACTCTTGCCTACTCAGCTCCTCACAGAGAATTGAATAATCATCTTCTAATGAGGAATGTACCATGCAAATGGACTTTGAGGCTGAGGAGAGTGTGTTTTGGTAGAATCTATTTTCAACATTTCCTCTTTGGCAGTGTGCTTCAAAATCTGTGTTTTCATTCAGAGGAATAC
>NW_025342346.1:0-1137 GCF_016433145.1 Gracilinanus agilis | reverse complement strand
ATATACCAACTAAAGTTCATTTTTTTCTCTGAAGACATGGATGGCTCCGAGTTTTCTGGGGTTTTTCTTTTTCTTTTTTGTTAATGGTTAAATAATTAAAATGTGGAATGTATACTTAAAATAGAGACCAGCAGAAACTATCAGTTTTATGAATACTGCAAATAAAGTAGAAGTATACTTCTTGAAACAATTTATTTAAAAAAAAAAAAAAGAACCATTTAAGGAGTCCCAATTCTGTGTCATAGATTATCTGCATCAACATGAGAATTTAGAGGAACTAGCTGGTTAATTATGGGTCTTTATAATAATTCTTCTTTATTTCTAATGGTAAGAACTGATTCCCCCACCCCAGCCTTCCAATGAAGCAAATATTAAGAGATTCCATTTGTCCCTTCTATTGCTGAAACTATTTTAGTCAAATAGTGACACGTGCATGTTATTAAAAATTAAGTTCAAAACACATAAAATAATTCCGTATTAGAAACATGACTATATTATAAATTTCTTCTCTTTTTGGAAGTCGTACTTAGCCAAGTTAATTGCACCAATTCCACAATTAGGAAACAGAAGAATATTCCAGACAGTTGAAATTGGAGGTTTAGTTACTACAACACTGACTCCTGGTTGGTTATGTGGGTTTGGTAAGGTCTATACCTCTTCTTCTGGCAGAATTGGTTCATAGATTCTGTAGTTCATTCTTTGGCAACTTTTTGGCTATTACCATGAATATTTCATTTACATTCACTGATGTTTTAGCTGATGTCTCCATGAATAATAAACTGTTGTCATCTGCATAAGACTGCTTCCTGGAAATCTACAGCTCTTTTACTTGCTAGGTCAGCCTTGTTCCCTCTAAAGCTATTACAATGTTAGGACTTGCTTGCTTCTGAAGTTCTTTGACCCAGTTTTTTGCTCTTGCAATGGACTCCTTATTTGTGATACTACTATTGCTGCTTGTGCTCCTCTGTAGTACATTGGTGCTAAGCTATGATATCATTCTTGTCCAGCTGTATCACATATTTCAAATTTCACTGTTGTGTCATCAAGACACACAGTCTGGGTTAGAAAAGCTGCCCCAAACGGTACTCTCTCTCTCTCTCTCTCTCTCTCTCCTTTCTCTCTCTCTCTCTCTCTCTC
>NW_025342345.1:0-1321 GCF_016433145.1 Gracilinanus agilis | reverse complement strand
GCATGTGCTGAGAGGTGTGTCCATCTGTCCTCCACAGAAAAAGCTGCCAAGTTGGGATGTTTTGGTTTAAAAATTTATGGTGAAGGAAGAAGGTTGCTGAAGGGAAAAGGCAGAAGATGAAAGCTGCAGTCCAAGAGCTTCTACTTTAAAAAAAAAAAAGAAATAAAGAGTCTTTAAAAGAACTTGGAGGGGTCTAACAATGAACTGGTAGAAGAGACGGTGGAGGAGATAGACAGTTTTTATTGCTGGCCTGCTCTCTTTAGCTGGCCTTCATCAGAGTTTCTTTCTGCTTTGGGGCTCTTCAGGCTCTGACTCAGAGTTGGAATCTGAGCCCTATCTAAGGCAGAGATGGTGCTGGAATGAAACCATTTAACTTCATGAAGTGTCTTACAATTATTTTTTTCACATTCATCTTCCTATGCTTCTCTTGAGTTTTACATTTGAATGTTAATTTTTAAAATTCATTTTTGGGCTTTTCATCAGGAATGTTTGGAAATAATTTATTTAAATTAAATATCCTTTTTCTTCCATGAAGAATAATACTAAATTTTTCTAGGTAGATTATTCTTGTAGTTCTAGTTCCACAGTCTTCCAGATTACCATATTCAAAGGCCTCTGATTTTTAAAGTGGAAACTGTTCAATCTTTTATAATGCTGATTGTGGCTCTTTGATATTTCATTTTTTAAAATTTCTGACTGCTTGCAATATTTTCTTCTTGACCTGAGAGTTCTTAAATTTGTCTACTATGCCCCTTGGAGTTAATATTTTGCCATTTCTTTCAGGACTCATGATTGGTATAGTATTTAAATTTCTATTTTGCTCTCTGGATATAAAGTATAGGAGCACTTTTCTTGGGAATTATTTGAAATAGTCCTATAATAATAAAATTATGGCTCTTTGATCTACTCTTTAGGTTAGTTGATTTTTTTAATGAAATAGTTCACATTTTCATCTGCCTTTTTTTAAAATTTAAACATTTATTAATATTCATTTTAACATGGTTATATGATTTATGCTCATACTTTCCCCTTCACCCACCGCACTCTCCCCACCCATGGCCAACACACATTTCCACTGGTTTTGTCATGTGTCCTTGATCAAGACCTATTTCCAAATTGTTGATAGTTGCATTGGTGTGGTAGTTTCGAGTCTACATCCCCAATCATGTCTACCCCGCCCCATGCATTCAAGCAGCTATTTTTCTTATATGTTTCCTCTCCTGCAGTCCTTCCTCTGAATGTGGGTAGCATTCTTTACCATAAATCCCTCAGAATTGTCCTGGGTCATTGCATTGCTGCTGGTACAGAAGTCCACTGCATT
>NW_025342344.1:0-2721 GCF_016433145.1 Gracilinanus agilis | reverse complement strand
GGACTACCCCCTAAATGGCTTTTGTCAATGCACCGAACATTGGTTTTGTTCTTTCTCCCTTTTATTTCCCCTTTATCTCTGAATTATTATAAACTTTAATTTGATTATGTTTTCATGATCCATTGGGGAGACTTGTCTCCCAAAGGATCACAGGGGGGAAATGTAAAGTTGAAAAGACCTTGTACCCATTTAAACTACATTACCCAAACTCCCTTTTATTTTATTTTTTTATCCTGGGACTCCATTCTAGGAGCATAGGACCACAACCAGTAGGCCATGGGACACAGTCGCTCAGGGTCACCCAGCTGGGAAGTGTCTGAGCCTGGACTTGAACCTAGGACCTTTCGT
Source organism: Gracilinanus agilis (assembly GCF_016433145.1). NCBI lineage: Eukaryota > Metazoa > Chordata > Mammalia > Didelphimorphia > Didelphidae > Gracilinanus > Gracilinanus agilis. The sequence continues at coordinate 2,373 of NW_025342344.1, read as the reverse complement.
CTCTAGGCCTGGCTCTCAATCCACTGAGCTAGCCCAGCTGCCCCTACTTTAGGTTGCAGTTTCTTTAGCAGATGCAGTTTTTACAGGGTGGGGTTGCTAACCCCACGCCCAACCCTCCTCCTTTTTTCATCTGGGCTAGGGACTGTCCTTGGCCCAGGAGTGGTAAGGTAAACTCCCTTTCACCATACCCATAATTCCTTAAGCCTTTTCCTATTGGTCATGGGTTTTCGCGGGCTGTTTTGATGGTTGTTGGGGGCGTGGTGACAGGGCTTTTTAGAGAGGAGGCGGTGTGGTAAAGGGTGAGTTGGGACTCTTTCCCTGTACTTTTAATAAAATCCTTATAAATATCATACTTTGGAGGTATTGAATATTAATTTTAAAACTTACAATGGGTAACCTTTCCAGGTCCAACCTGGGGTTGGATAGATTAGTATTGGGCTATTGATTTGCCGTGGATGACGTTTAGGATATGACTGTGTTTGACTCCCTTCCCAAGGGCCGTGATATAAACCACTCAAGAAGGTACTTGCTGAACACTATCTATACTCAGGGAAAGGATAACAAGGACAAGGATTGGGGATTGGAGACCCTATTGATCTATTATCTATAAACTAGTTGACAATCAGGACTGGAGGCTATTGATCAACTGGAAGCTGGAGATTTGCTCACTTCCCCTACCTCTGGCCAGACTTGGCCACAGCCAAGCCAGAGAATAGGGAAGCTATTGATGCAGCTGTGTTGATGATCTTATTCTCTCAGCTTTCTCACTATCAGTGTTGGTGATGCACTAGCTCTCACAGTCTGCCAGGAAAAAGCTTCAGAGTTATTCCTGCCCTCTTCTTCATAGACCTCCCTTCCACCTTTCAACGAACCACTCTGAGATTCCCAGTCCAGAGACTCCTGTCCAGAGACCTCCAGAGAGACTTCCCTCAAAGTGGCTGTCATGGGTATTTATACCATGGGGCCAATCGATGTTTGCCCTTGGCTCATGGCACCTGGGAACATTCCGAGTTTTCCAACTGCCATCTCTGTCATTCAAGGTGGCATCCATCACTTCCCAGACTATGAATATAACAGAAATATATAGATATGCTGATGATTTATGTGCATTTATTTGGTATCCTGAAAATTTACTAAAGTTGTTGATTATTTCCACTAGTTTTTTAGTTGATTCTCTAGGATTTTTAAAGTAGATCATCATATCATTTGCAAGGAATGATAGCTTGATCTCCTCATTGCCTATTTTAATACCTTCAATTTCTTTTTCTTCTCTAATTGCAATTGCTAGTGTTTCTAGTACAATGTTAAATAATAGAGGTGATAATGGGCATCCTTGTTTCACTCTCGATCTTTTTGGGATGGCTTCTAATTTGTCCCCATTGCATATGATGCTTGTTGATGGTTTAAGATATATACTGTTTATTATTTTTAGGAAAGGCCCTTCTATTCCTATACTTTCTAGTGTCTTTATAAGGAATGGGTGTTGTATTTTGTCAAAGGCTTTTTCAGTATCTATTGATATAATCATGTGATTTTTGTTTGCTTGTTGATATGGTCAATTATGTGGATGGTTTTCCTAATGTTGAACCATTCTTGCCTTCCTGGTATAAATCCCACCTGATCATGATGGATAACCCTCATGAGCACTTGCTGGAGTCTTTTTGCTAGTATTCTGTTTAAGATTTTTGCATCTATGTTCATTAAGGAGATTGGTCTATAGGTTTCTTTCCCTGATTTTTATCTACCTGGCTTTGGGATCAGTTCCATATTTGTGTCATAAAAGGAGTTTGGTAAAACTCCTTCTTTGCTTATTGCATCAAATAGTTTGTATAATATTGGAATTAGTTGTTCTTTGAAGGTTTGATAAAATTCATTTGTGAATCCATCAGGCCCTGGCGATTTTTTCTTAGGGAGTTCTTTAATGGCTTGTTCAACTTCTTTTTCTGATATGGGATTATTTAACTATTCTATTTCTTCTGCTGTTAATTTAGGCAATTTACATTTTTGTAAATATTCATCCATCTCACCTAAATTGCTATATTTGTTGCAATATAATTGGGCAAAATAGTTTTTAATGATTGCCTTAATTTCCTCTTCATTAGAGGTCTCCCTTTTCATCTTTGATACTGATAATTTGGTTTTCTTTTATCCTTTTTTAAATTAGATTGACCAGTACTTTGTCAATTTTATTTATTTTTTTCAAACTACCAGCGTCTAGTCTTATTTATTAATTCAACAGTTCTTTTACTTTCAATTTTGTTGATTTCCTCCTTTTATTTTTATAATCTCTAATTTAGTTTTTAACTGGGGATTTTTAATTTGTTCCCTTTCTAGTTTTTTGATTTGCATGCTCAGTTCATTGATCTTTGCCCT
>NW_025342343.1:0-1951 GCF_016433145.1 Gracilinanus agilis | reverse complement strand
ATTAGTAGTTTAATTAAAACCATGGCCATGCTGGTAAAATCATTAGACCACGCCCCAGTAAGAATTCAAACTGCCTCCGCCATTTTACCTTTTGTACCTTCCCGCGCCTGCTAGCTCAGAGAGCTTCCTTTCAGCTTCTCCTCCCATTTAAACTGTTCTATGCGTGGTGACGCAGGTGTCCCCATGCCCAAAGAACCGGAACCAGAAACCCGTTGGACCACGGGAAATGTAGTTTGATAGTTCCCACGTGTCCATAGAAAAAATATATATACTTTTAAATGGCATCTCCCAAATTCCAATTATACAATTCCTCCTGGGATCTGGCAAAAAAAAGTCAGTCTTTTTTCTTCGCTGGATCCGTAAACACAGACAACTTTAAAATTTTAGGAATTTGGAGGATAAAAGAAATAGATGAACAAATGGATAAAACTAGCCACATTGACAAAAAACCAATTTGGGGGCAGTCCCCTATTGGCATAACATGTACAATTAAAATAATATATTCAATTTAAATTCAACTCCCCATAAATTCAATTAACTGCACCCCAAGGTTCAAATTTTGGTCTTCATGGTACAGTGAAGGCTTTTCAGGCATCTTCATGGTGTCTTCACCAAACAGGTTTGTCGTCTGGATTCTGGAGAGATGGCAAAATCCTTATCCTGAAATTATTCTCAAAAGAATTTAAACTTTACATTATAGATTATAAAACATACATTTTCCTCTAAGAATTATACGATTCCCCCTGAAATTACTCCTAAAAGGGTTAAATATACATATATTTTTACATTATTGAATTAAAAAAAAAACTTAACAGACATCCCCCTGAGGAAAATTCTAAACACACCTTTTTTCTTAAAAAGGGTACCTCAGGTCAGCTAAGGATGAGTGGCTGAGTCACGGGGGTTGTATGAAATTAATTGGCAAAATAAAAAGAATAAAATTCAAGAAAAAAAAGAAAAAATTGTGAATGAAATGTTAAATGTGCAAAAAATGTAGGGGAAATAAACTTATAACAGGCTTTTGAAACAAGGCCCAATGAAAAGGGATTTGAGCAGTTTGCTATTACCCACTTAGGGCCAGGACTGAAGGGAAATGTCTCTCTCTGATCTGATTTACCATCAGCTTTTCAGGGAAGTGAGCCAAATAAATAACCAATCTTAGGTGCTGGCCTAGGAATTTTAGTCCAGGGGACCCACGTCCTCTAAAGTTTTAGAAAAGACTGGGACTCCAGGACTCAAACCCCAATTTCCAAGCCCTAAAGTATTGGCATAGAACTCCTGCAATCCATGCAGATTTTAGACAGTCAAGTCTCTGACCATGTGCTTTCTTTAGCACTAATTAACGGCTTTTATATTCCCTTCTTCTGGAATCAGAGAGGCATTTAATCACAGTCCCATATTCTCAGTCTCAGGCTCAGGTATTTGCATTAAGCTTATATTGCTGTAAAATCAGAAAAAGGATAAATAATGATTATATATGTACTTCCAATACAAGATGAGAAGAAGGAAAAATCAATTGCTCTCATAAAAAAAATGTTTTAAAAGAATCAAAAATATATATATAGCTTAGAACTAGAAGGGCTTTGTTACCCAAAAATGAGATTTTCTGTGAGAGAAAATGGATCTTACAAATAACAGATTCATAATGCACATATAAATAGAGTACCATAATTTCTAATAGCACATTTTAAAATAATAAACAATGTTTAAAATCATATGCTTGTTACAACTTTTAAATCTTGGCTAAGAGTTTCTCAACAAACTGTGTTATTGCTTCCATATCAAAATCTGATATTTAAAAAAAAAAAGAAATATTCTGGTTTCCTGACATAAGAATATACAGGAGCTCCTTGGCTTCCTATTTAAAAAAAAAAACAAAACAATTCCGGGTAGGAAATTTTATGCTTCTACCCGTTTAAGGCAATAATTTCTCTTATAATATAATATATAA
>NW_025342342.1:0-2728 GCF_016433145.1 Gracilinanus agilis | reverse complement strand
GAGAGAGAGAGAGAGAGAGAGAGAGAGAGAGATCTGGGGGGAAAAGGGCAAGGGTGGGGATTATCTCTAAGAAGTCTATGTAGAGGAAGAAGGGAAGAAGTGATTTCTTTTCTAGTTAGAAACACCCACTGGATGCCAGCATTTCTGAAACCGAAATATATTGCTGTGTGCCTGTCTATAGAGAACATTCAAGAAAAAAATGAGGACAGGCACCTGTTGGAAAATGTTGATGAGCTTGTAAACTCACAAGCTCCCCGTGATCTGGTGCTAATGAGATCCACCAACAGGCATTTTTCTGCCAGAGACCATTGTCATAATAAATGAAGCCACACAATTGACTTAAAAGGCTGTTCATTCCAATAGAAGGAACAGGATGACTCTTGGACATTTCTGTGTACTTGAAGTGTAGGTGACTGTCCTGCTGTCTCATCTGAACTGACAATTATAGACTACTTTTAGCCTTACAACGTGCTCTGAAGGCATGATTTCATTGTAAGCCTCTGGAGAGTGGGGCTGCTGTTTGATTTTCTTTATCCACAATACCTAGCAGAGTACTTTACACATAGTAGGGACCTTAATCCTTATTGGTGGAGAACAATAAATTGATTTTACTTGAATTGTAGGATTGTGGGATCCTAGAGGTAGAATTGGACCTTTCAGGTCATCTAGTCCTACCTTCCTGATTTTTACTAGGCAATTTTTTTTAATATGCTATACTCCATCTCCAAACTTCATGCCTTTGCATTAGCTGTATCCCATGGCAGGGATGCTCTTACATTGCTCTACTTATTGATAACTCTGACTTCCTTCAAGACTCAGCTCAAATACCACTTTTTCTAGGAGACTTTTTCTGGACCTTTTATCGACTTGAGTCTTACCCTCTAAGGTAACTTTCTACTTTGTGTGTATATGTCCCTGTTTATTTGCATGCCATCTCCCCATCAAGTCCAGTGCTTAGCACAGTGCCTGGCACATAGTAGTTGCTTAATAAATGTTGATTGATTGATTAGTATGTAAATTCCTTGGGGACTGGCACTATTTTTGTGCTTTTGCCTTTCTTTGTGTACTCAGGACTAAGCAGAGTGTTTGGCACAAAGTAAGTGCTTATTAAGTGAATGGTGATTGGGGCAGCTAGGTAGCACATTGGGCGGGGTGCCAGACCTGAAATCAAAGGACCTCGGTTCAAATCTGGCCTTGGATACTTTCTACCTGTGTGACCCTAGGCAGGTCACCTAATCCCAGTCACATAACCTTTCTTGCTCTTCTGCCTCAGGACCCATACTTGGTATTGATTCAAAGTAGAAAGTAAGGGTTTAAAAAAAATGAATGGTGATTGATTGAATATAGATAAGGAAATGGAGGCTCAGAGACATTGACTTGCCCAGAACCACATTTTTTCAGAAGCAGGATTAGAATCTTGGATTTTTGACTCCCAATCCTCTTTCTGCTGTCACCAAGCTTCCCTTTTAGTCGCTTCTTTATTTCTCCTCTAAACTTTCTTCAAGTTTTTTTCAGTTCTAGCTGTCCCTCCTCTCCCTTTAAATAGGTTGTGATATTTCTAGAAAATATTTCTGAAGGTAACGGAGCATTTGGGCAGGTTGGATTCTTAGTTAAAAGTCATCAGTGATCCTTAGTGAATAGGGAAAGTCAGCACTACTGCTGAAATGAACATGAAATGCCCAATTTAACATATTTTAAGCAAGACAGACTGATTCAATTTGGGGAAACAGCCGTCATTGCTTAAAGCCAAAGTGCAAACTCTAACAGTTTTAGCTGTCATCCAAAATTGGCGAGCTCTCCATTCCTTAAGATAGGACTGACAAATGTGCTATTACTCTGTCTCCTCAGGGCTTTTAAAATCAAATTGCTACAATGAAGAAGAGTCAGTACATTGTCCAGAAAGAAAAGTTATGGAATTTCTTTTTGGCCCAACAATGATTTCCCTATATACATTATACATAAGTGTCCATCAATTATGGAAAACTTTAACTCATAGAAAAATCATAGAATGTGAGATCCAGGGAGGATCAGCAGACAGAATGGAAGGAGGGAGAACAGGCAGAAAAAATGCCCAGAGGCAAGAGATGGAGGGTCCTGTTTGTGGAACAGAAAGGGGACCAATGTCACTGGATCGAAGGGTACATATCAAGGAGTAAGGTGTAAGAAGACTGAAAAAGTAGGAGGGGGTTAGGTTATAAAGGATTTTGAATAACATACAGAGCATTTTATATTTGTTCTTGGATTCAGTAGGGAGCCAGTGGAGTTTATGGAGTGAGGGGGATGGAGGATGTGATTAGATCTGTATTTTAGGAAAATCACTTTAATGGCTAAATGCAAGATGGGTTGGAGTAGGGAGAGGCATGAGGCAGGCAGGCCCACCAGTAGGCTTTTCCAATGGTCCAGAGGTGAGGTGAGAAGGGATTGCACCAGGGTGGTGGCAGTGTTGGAGGAGAGGAGATGTATTTGAAAGATACTGCAAAGGTGAAATCAATAAGCCTTGGATATGGGAGGTGAGAGGTAGTAAAGAGTCCAAGATGACTCCTAGAAGGTAAACCTGAGGGACTGAGATGATGCTGTTGCCCTATAGAGTAATAAAGAAAGTAGAAGGAAAGGTTATGAGTTCTATTTTGGACATACTGAGTTTAAGATGAATATATACATGTATAAATTCCATAGTATAATTCTTTCTCTCTCTCTCTTTATATATATATATATATGTATGTATATA
>NW_025342341.1:0-1108 GCF_016433145.1 Gracilinanus agilis | reverse complement strand
GGCAGGAAGGAGGACGTGCCAGGGCTGGCAGCTACCAACACACTACTGGAGAGTGCAGAGGAGGCAGATACTACTCATAGTGGGCAGCACAAAAAGGTACGAACCATTAGGCAAAGGACTGAATGGGGGCACCTGAGCCCAGACCACAAGCCCACTAGCAATTTTAGGCCACAGGCCTCAGCGGGATGCCCGACTTTCCCATCAGACATTGTTTCTGAACCCCCAATCGCTTTGGCAGCTGTTTTCTGAGCGATTGAAAGGTTTCCCCAAGTTTCTGGGTTTTCATCTCAACCCATTCCAAGGATGCGCCCCATTCTGACTGATGCTGGCGTCTGACCATTCACCACCTATTAGAGAAGTAAAAGCAGCTTCAGAATTTCACCAAGGCAAAGACCCTTATTACGGCTTCATCCCATCCGTGGAATCATGGGCAAAAGCCAACACAGTCTGCTCACCTCAGAAGTCCAGGCAGAGGTCTGAAGAGCTTACTCGGGCGATCAGGGACCCTCTGCAGGTCGGGATTCGCTTCTGGCCTCTGGTTCTTGCCTAGGACAGACCCCTGGGGACCCTCCTCAACCCGCACAGCACAGATCACTCCAGATTCCACTTTGCTTTTGTATGGGGAGAGCCAGGCCTTACCTGAGTCCCCATTGACCATTGATAGAGCCCCTCTCATTAGAGCTTTTGTAAAGCTAAGCACCCACTTCTGGGCCTCCTAAAAGGCACCAGCAGGCAGGAGACACTGGATTCAACACTTGAGTGTGGTACCAAGGTGAGAGGTCAGGAGGAGCCTCTCCTTCCTCTCACGGGTGACTCGGGGGGCCAAAGTCTCAGTAACCTGCCCACCAGGCTGTCACTGAGGGCCAGAGGCAGAGGCCTCCCATCCCCACCACACCTGCCTGACCCCTGCAGCCAGCCGGGCTGACCTGAACAGGCACTTGGCCAGGAAAGGTTGGTGGGAACACTGCCAGGAACAGAACAAGCACAACTGGGGAAGGAGCACACCCCGAGGGCGCTGACACAGGACAGGCTGTTACTTTGGAAGCCCATTTCACCCATTCCCTGCAGGTGACAAGAGCACAAGGGCCAGCCCAGCAATGTTCCAGGC
>NW_025342340.1:0-8364 GCF_016433145.1 Gracilinanus agilis | reverse complement strand
TGTTATTGCTTCAAGGACCCACCTGGGGTTAATTGATATTAATTATTGGGCTCTTCACCTGAGGTAACGTTGGTAATCTGACTATGTGACTCCCTTCCCAAATAAGCTTTGGAAACCAATTCAGGAAGGTACTTTAAACTTTGAATATATTTGGCACAGAAGGATAATGGTATGGGATTGAGGTATTAGGAGACCTTACTTTAAATTGATATTAATGAATCTCTAATTGCAGGCAAATGAAGGAATCAAGATGATAGCTTCTCTCTGGTACAGCCTGGCCAGGGCTACACCAGAACAGGCAAACTGCTGTCAAACTTTCAGTTTCTTCTTCAGTAGATCTTAAGCCTAATCAGTTGAGATATCTACCCTTTATCCACCCTCTTCTTCTTCTCCTGCCCACTTCCCAGATCCCTCCCAGGCCCTGGGAACCCTAGATGAGTAAGATGATTTACTTCCTAATATTCAGGGGCAGTAGAAACAGAGACGGTGGTTTGATACAGGTTGATGAAAGTACATGAAACACAGGAGGAGCTTGCAGGGTTGAGTTTGCAAGTCTCTATTTCCCCAAAGACCAGGATCCACCCTGATCTCCAGCCTCAGGGACAGGTAAAGACCCCAGAACCTCTCCCAGGGTTCTCAACTGCCCTCTCCTGAGTCTGCATGTCTCTCTGGGAACATTCCAACATCCAACTGATCTATCTGTCAATCATCGAGTGAACTTCAAGCTCCCAGAGATTCAATATAACACTAGGTCAATGATGGCAAACGTTTTAAAGGGGTGCGTGATGTGAGAAATGTCCTTAAGCATGCATGGAGAGGGAGAGGGAAGCAGCCCAGGGCCACATCCCACTGACTTTTTAGTAACAAACTCTGGTGAACTCTGTGCTAAGGAACAGTACATGCGCCCACAGGAAGGACTCTGAGTGCCTCCTCTGGCACGCATGCTATAGGTTCACCACTACAGACCTAGATATCTAGCAAAGGAGAATAAGGGAGTGATCAGACAAGTAGGTCAGGGATCAGGAGGCAACTGTGTCTCATGTAATAATTAAAAATGAGAGAGACTGAGAGTAAAAGGAGAAGTAATATTTTAATTAGGACCATCTTGGTAAAATAAAGAAATGACCATGTGCCTGGTTAAGATCTATTTCAAAAATGCCGCCATCAGCCATTTACCTTCCCTACCTTTCTACGTACCAAAGAGGCAGTCCCAAGCCTGACCTCCCAATTTAAGCCACCCTCCACCTTGGTACATGTCATCACGTCAGAAACTGGAAACCCGTTAAATCATGGAAAATGTAGTTTCAAAGTCCCCCAAACATTCACAGGAAGTCTGTCACACATCTAAGTATTCCAGGGCTCAAATGAGCTTCAAATACCTCTCAATGGAACCCCTAAAATTCCAAATAACACACTCAGAAACCTCAAGAGAAGAGAGTGTCCTAGAGAAGAGGGTGATTGACAAGTCACAGGTGGCAAAGAGGCCAATGATGAGAATTTTAAAAAATGATTTCATTTGGCACATTATTTGTAACTTTGGAGAGAGCAGTCTCAGTTGGATAATGAAGTGGGAGATCAGACTGCAAGGGGTTAGGAAGAAAGTGAGAGGAAAGGAAGTAGAAGCATTGACTACACCCCTAAAGTTTCTCTTGCAAAACTTTGTAACCTTAAGCAATGTTTTTCAGATGTCTTTTGGCAGTATCATTTGCTTCTCATATGAATGTCTAGAAATGGGTAGTTGTCAAGTTTGATCATCTTAGGTCAGCTTGAATAGCTTAGAGAATAGGAAACTTCCATTTTTGTCAGGAGAAGAAATAGCTGTTTCAGTTGGTGTAAAGAAAAAGGAAAGGGGCAGCTGGGTAGCTCAGTGGAGTGAGAGTCAGGCCTAGAGACAAGAGGTCCTAGGTTCAAACCCGGCCTCAGCCACTTCCCAGCTATGTGACCCTGGGCAAGTCACTTGACCCCCATTTCCCACCCTTACCACTCTTCCACCTATGAGACAATACACCGAAGTACAAGGGTTTAAAAAAAAAAGAAAAAGGAAAGATCCGTGATATTTAGAAGTAGAATTAAGATTTTTTTAAGATCCAGAGAAAATAATGATGGAGGGAGAAATATGAGAAATCTAATAGGAAACTTAAAAATGTGATCAGATAAAGTCAATATAAGCATTTCCTAGAGTTGGAAACAAAGTCAGAAAATTTGTAGATGAGCCCAGATAATGACTCCTAAAAGCTGTAAGTCATTCTGATACAAGTAACAAATCTTGAGGCTAGGTCAAGACCCAGCTGTCTCTGAAGCATGGACATTCTAGAAAACTTAAAGGGTATAAAAAGAATCTGAACCCTATATTCCTGAACATAATTCGGGAAGACTTCCCCTAATTATTGGCAAAACAAGGAACAATTTACCAATGAAATTCATAGGATCATAGATTTAGGGTAAGAAGAGATTTTAGAGCTGGCTAGTTCATTCCCCTGATATTACAAAATGAGGAAACAGAAATCTCTAAAATAAGATGACTTTGCTAAGGTCACACATCCAGTCAGTAATGGAGACAGGCTTTGAAATCAGGTTCTTCAAAGTCAGTGCTCTTCTCACTGTAGTCTATAAACTCGATTCATAGAACTAAGAGAGGCACGAAACTCAAAACTACTAAACACGTAATTATAGAACTTCAACATAACAAGGAAAATCCTTCCAAAAATATCAAGCTATAAGGAAGACAGATGTGATGTAACAAGATCCAGAGGTCAGTTTGCTAGTAGGCTTTTACAGGAAGACGGAGACCAACCAGAAGAACTGGAATGTAACATACTCTGAATTTATAGTCATGGGCCATGAACTTAGACGCTACACCCTTCATTTTGATGGAGAAGATGCAAAAAATGACAATGAAGAAACAGTGACTAAGAATTCACAGGAAAAAAATCACATACATCAGAGAAATGTTCTCAAGGGTTTTGTTGTGAGGAAGATTATTACTTAGTTATTAGCTTAGTACTAGTATTAGACCTAGCAGGAAGGGCTGGAGAATTCTAAGATGGAATGGGGAAGCAGGAAGTGGCTCTTGCTCTCTGATAGAGACTCCATGGTGGTTGGGGCAAGTTGCAACTGACTTTAGGAGACACCAGGTTGCCAGAGATCCTGTGGAAAGACCGTCACCTACTTGTGGGAGATTTTGGTAGAGATTGCTAATCCCAACCTGAGTTGCAGGTCAATTTGGGCTGGGTCAGCTCTCAGAATCTACCCACCTAGAAGTGTACAGCAGGTGGTCCTGGAGGAGCAGAAACACCATTGGAGTGATGCTGGACACTACTGTGAGGATATCCACTTCAATCCTGCTTTCCCTGGGCCCTGTCTTGATTAGGTCTCAGTTAGTGTAGATAAGTTCCTTCCCTGACCCTGGGGTTTGCCCCTAGTCTGAAGAGTGTAGTCACCCCCCCTTCCCATCCTTATTCTTAGTTGTCCCTGATTAAAAGTATTGTAAAACTCTTGCTTTTACTTGCTGGTTTCCATAGGCCTAGAGTAGATACTGCAGGGTGGCAGTTGGGCCCAACTGCCACTTCAGTAGCAGTTACCTCCTTGGCAGTAAAACCTGGTCTCCCAACCTTGTTTGGTCCTGTCCATCTGTCATTCCTGTCTCCCTCACCCCATTGTGAACCCACAGATAATTTAGGTAACTTCCCTGGAAATCCTCCATTACAGTTCAGGCTTCCAAGTTCAAGAGGTAAGTATTTAGAACAATATTCATGGAATGAGGTGAAACAGTTGACGCTCAATATAATAATCTTTAGAGTCTATGGTGAATTTCCTAAGAATATTTTGAATCAGAGGAGAGTCAAAAATTAAATATAGATGCAATGGTACAAAATGTGGGGCATCTGGGTTCATGAGCAATAAGATGGAAGACTTGACTTTTCTCTAATCCCTATATCTCTTGAACCTCTCTAAAACATCAACTATGTGCCAAAGATGAAATAATTTCAACTGTTTCCATAGTCTAGGAAACCCAGGATCCAGCATAAATTTTTAAATAAACCCAAACCCAAAAACTTAAGCTCATTGATCCTGGGTTCACTCAGTACCCCTCCTTCATCTCCTACATCACTAGCAGGAAGGCCAAACTAGCATATCCAAGGGCATGACACAGGCTTCTTACATCAAAATTCATCTCTCCAATCTGTTCCTCCTCCATCTTTTCAGTGATGTAGAGATCCTAGCTCCAGGAAGCTAGAGAGTGGAAGACTGATCAGGCCTTGATAACGAGCATGAGTACAGCCCCTCAGAATTAGAAGCCTACTAGGGGGCTGCTACCCGAAAGCACTGGCACTGCAAAGCTCTGAATTGCTGATAACAGGGAAAGTAGGCTTTGAATGTCTGGTGATAATCCAAAGGACTAAGGAACTGAGGGAATTGGACAGGGCACCAAGACTAGATATTATGCAACTGGGGGTGGGGTAGTAAAATACTTCATCAAGCCTGAGGGAAAGAACACAGCATCTAGCTGAGGTCAGTTCTGAGGATCCAAAAGGAAGATAGCTAGGCTGACAAGCTAGGATCACCCAGGGCGAGAGGAAGTTGAGACTTCTTGAGATCTAGCATCCAAGGAAAACACAATCAGAGAAGAGGGAGTTGGGAAGTGAGGAAAATAAGGGAGAAAATTTGATTTAATTTAACAGTAGATAGCATACAATACTTGGGAGTCTATCTGCCAAAACAAATTGTGAGCATCAAGTGAGATAATATGCAAAGTGCTTTGCAATCCTTGAAGTAGTATATAATTGGTAGTTATAAATATTGTTAGTATTGCTGTTTCTCCAAGTGTCATATCATTTACAAAGATAGATCATTTGGTCTCCTTGTTGCTTATGATTATTCCTTCAGTTTCTATTTCTTGTCTTATTGCTATAGCTAACATTTCTTATACAATATTGAATAATAATGGTGATAATGGACATCCTTGCTTCACCCCTGACTTATTATTGAAAAGATTTCTAGTTTATCCCTATTACATATAATGCTTACACTTGTTTTTTTTAAACCCTTAACTTTCATGTATTGGCTCCTAGGTGGAAGAGTGGTAAGGATGGGCAATTGGGGTCAAGTGACTTGCCCAGGGTGACACAGCTGGGAAGTGGCTGAGGTCAGATTTGATCCTAGGACCTCCCATCTCTAGACCTGGCTCTCAATCCACTGAGCTATCCAGTTGCCCCATACACTTGGTTTTAAATAGAAACTATTTACCATCTTAAGACAAGCTACATTTATTCTTATACTATTATAAGATAAATTAATAAGATTGGTTGAGATTAGTTATTTAGGGTTTTGCAAGCATGTTTGAGAAAACCTTTGCTGGAACTCACAGACATTCTGAATGGAATGCAGGGTTAGAGAGGAGAAAGGAAGCAACAATTTCATTGCTTGTTTGAGAGGGGTTTGGAGCAGAAGTGCAATCAGCAGTCCCTATTTGACCTGGGCTCTTGGAGATTGGTGAAGATTGTAAAGCCTGAAGATATTATTGTGCAAGTCAATCCTGAGTAGTGGAGAGGCCTGTGTTCTGGTGGACAGTTTGCATATATCTTTCCCTACCTGGTTACTTTTGCATCATTGGCTGTGGAGGAGTTGGTTCCTGGTATCCTGAAGACATCTCTGGATCACTTGTGAGAACCCCAATCTCAAACCCTCTCCCTCAAGTCCTTCGCCACGCTGTCAACCTGACAGAAGGCAGGTTGGCTAAGGAATTTCCCCTTTTGACTCCACTCCTGGTCAGTTAGACATACTTTTACCTGTCCTACTCTCCTATTCTTTCAAAATACAATCAAACTGTTTCCCTGTTTGTTTTCTTCATACCCTAAAATTCTCATAGTGTGTGTATATATTAAATTCTGTGTTAATCCCTGGCCAGTTGGATCTGGGTTGGCAGTTGAGCCTCCAACTGCCAAACACATTCTAACTGTTTTTCCCAATTTGTTAAGCTAATTCCAGTATATTTTAGATTAATTAAGTAATTTAAGTTAAAACCCCTAAATTCTGTCTCCTTATAAAAGTTGGTGACCCAGATGGAGGGATAAGAGGAGGAAGTTTACTGTTAGAGAACTGGAGAGAAACTGGAAGTGAGAGGGTTCTGAACATTCTGTGAGGGAGGATAGCCATTGGCTGTGGTCTGGGCGTCCCAGGCCAGTGGTAAACCACTCAGAACTGCTTACCTCACCTCCCACCCGCCCACTTCATTCATAAAATCCCTGAGTAAATCAACTTTACTACCAAGCTCCAGGGAGAGTTTTCCAGCCATCCCCCCCCCCCATTGTTTTTTTTCTCCTGGTTTTTTCTTTTAGTGTTTTTTATTGTTCTTACTCTATTGTATTTTTATTGTTTGTGTATAATTTCTGTTTTATTTGTTAAATACCCACAATACAGTGGAGTACAATACCACTGGTACATTGTTAGCAAGAGTGGTACAGCTAACAATGGAAGATATAGTGGATAAGTTTATAATGATGGTGTGGAATCTGTTGTGGGGTACCTTTTATTTTTCTGTCAATGGTATCCCAAAATACATAAAGTTGGGCCTCGATTTTGAGAAGATAAGGCCAATGTGGGAGATTATATTACTGGATATGGTGGCACACATACCATTGATTTTGTTTTGTGGCTATGTTGTATATAGAATGTGTTGGTTGTTAAAATGTACTGTGTTATTGGAATTTGGAGTTCTTCGGGGTTCATTGAGTCTTAATATTCAGGTTCATGATATAAACTTCCTGTGGACTCTGAGGGGACTTGAGAACTACATTTCCCATGATTCAACAGGTGGTGATGTTAGCCAATGTAAAGTGAAGCTTAGAGAGAACTTGATTGGGATGCTCTCTTTCGTACGAAGCAGCCAGGTGGGCAGAAGGTAATGGTGGGCGATTTGAATTAGATCTTAGCAGGCATGTGGCCTTCTTAATTACCAATATGTCTTTAAATAAACTATTAATACTTTAAAATATATCCATCTATAACAATATTATTCATTACAGTTTGTTGTACATGGTTAAGACTATGACTCAGTGGCATACTAGGGAATCTGAATTAAAAGTAATGATTACAGATTCAAGTCAATAATATTGAGTTATATGTTAAAAAAGATAAATTTCTGGACAATGGGTGTGGTCAAGCTTCTGGTAATGATGTTAATGATAATAAAGGTGTTAATGCAGAACTTTCTAAGGCTGAATTGGAATGGGATGCATTAAATAAGGGGGACAAACCAGTTAATCTTTTTCCACTTCTGGATTTACCTATTGTTCATGATGATGGAATTTTTCATATGAGGCAGTTACGAGGTTTAGAAATGAGGATGTGGAGAACTTGAAGAGGAAAATCCCAAACTTTCATGATGATCCTGGGAAATTTGTAAATACCTTTTGGTCATTTATTAAGGAGCACAACCCTGATTTTGAAAACTGTTGGTTTGTCCTAGGGGAGATATTATCTAATCATGATAGGAATAAGTTTGTAGAGGAAACAAGAAATACTGAAGGGATGACACCATGGCCTGTAGCTTGGGATGAACTGGATCTAAATTCAGTTCCTATTTGCAGGATGATCAAGCAGGCAAGGAATTTGCTTATCAAGGTTATGGAAAAGAACCTGAGGTGCCATACTGCGTGGTCTAAGTTTGAAAAAGTAAGGCAGACCAATCAGGAGACACCAGCTACTTTTTTAGACTGGATAATCAAAGCGGCTAAAATTTATTTAAGCCTTAATGTCTTAGAGGATACCACCATTGAGCATATAAAACGTATATTTGTAAAAAATGTTGTTCCTCAAGTTAGGAAGTTTTTCAATGAGAATCATCCAGTTTGATAACTTCTTAGCTTAGATGAGTTAAAACAAAAGGCTACATGTGTATTTGCCCAGGAGAAAAACAAAGTGAATGATGAAAAGGATGCAGTGATAGAAAGCCTGGAATTGGTTGGGGGTAGTGTGGGACAACAATAGCTCCAAGTGTTCAAATTCTCAAGTGTTAGTAGATAGAAATTTTACATTGTGTGAGAATTCTGTCTTTTATCTTGTGGTATGTAATTACTTTATACCTGGCTCATAATTGTTTTCTTTTGATGTTTTTAGTTTGGTGAGGTTTGGAGAAATTTTTAGAGAGTGACTATTTGGCAATTTGGCTCTGTCTGGCAGTGCTCATAGTAGACACGGTATGTTTGGTCATGGTGATTTCTAAGTGCCAATGACATGAGTATATAAGAAATAAAGGACCCATTCTTATTTCTCAAATGTCCATATAATGAAGGTAATTGTAATGTACACATCAGTGTCTGCTACATGAGATGAGGAGGGAGAAATTCTGTGAAGAATTCTCAA
>NW_025342339.1:0-1135 GCF_016433145.1 Gracilinanus agilis | reverse complement strand
CACACCCTCAATCATGTCCACCCCGACCCATGCGTTGAAGCAGTTGTTTTTCTTATATGTTTCCTCTCCTGCAGTCCTTCCTCTGAATGTGGGTAGCATCTTTACCATAAATCCCTCAGAACTGTCCTGGGTCATTGTATGGCTGCTGGTACAGAAGTCCATTACATTCGATTTTAACATAATATATCAGTCTCTGTGTACAATGTTCTTCTGGCTCTGCTCCTTTCGCTCTGCATCTGTTCCCGGAGGTCTCTCCAGCTTTTCTGGAACTCCTCCAGTTTATTATTCCTTTTAGCACAATAGTATTCCATCACCCGCATATACCACAGTTTGTTCAGCCATTCCCCAATTGAAGGACATACCCTCCTTTTCCAATTTGTTGCCACCACAAAAAGCGCAGCTATGAATATTTTCGTACAAGTCTGTTTATCTATGATCTCTTTGGGGTACAAACCCAGCAATGGTATGGCTGGATCAAAGGGAAGGCATTCTTTTATAGCCCTTTGAGCATGATTCCAAATTGCCAGCCAGAATGGCTGGATCAGTTCACAGCTCCACCAGCAATGCATTAATGGGTGTATACTTTTAAGCAACTTACTTAATCCCTTTAGATTTCAGTAGATTCTTCTGTTATTTGTCTAGAATGCTCATCCTTCCTTAACCCTGTCTCTTAGGGTCTCTAGTTTCCTTCAAAGTTCAACTTGTCTATCCTTTATAAAAGGATCAGAATCCTTTGATTCCCTCTGAACACAACATATTTATAGAATGTGTATATATTTTATTTTGCCAAAGAAAATATGTCACCTTCTATTATTCTTATGACATTTTAAGTGTGTACTGCCTAACCATTCAGTTGATTGTTTCCTTGAGGAGCTATCTTCTATCTTTTCTTTTTAACATATCTCGAATACATCACAATAACCAAGCTTTCCACTAAGAAGTTGCTCAAATATGGAAAACAGAAATGAAAAACAGAAATAAGAAAGCCATTTCTTGGAGAAATAATCCAAGCCTTCATCTTTCTCACAATGTAAGTTTGGCAAAGGAAGCCAACAATCTCATTATTAAAAAATAAAGGTAAGGAATAGGTGGATCCATATTTGGATTAGAGAATTATTAAATAATTTATATTAAA
>NW_025342338.1:0-1180 GCF_016433145.1 Gracilinanus agilis | reverse complement strand
AATGGAAATAGTAAATGGAAATCAAAGAAATCATGCAGAAAGACTATGCAGGCATAAATGAGCTCTTTGGATGGACGTGAGATAAGATAATAACTCAACCAAAGAGAGATAGAAAGGCTTCATTGAGGGGAGTCCACTCAGTTTCTGGAGTCGCAGGCACTGAGAATGGAGGGGTACAGTGATTACTGGCTTCCTGACATGTCTGTGACTGAAGGAGCTCTCCAGTTTGCCATTCCAAAATCAACTCTTATCTCTCTCAATTGATTTTCTCCAACCCCTTCCCTGATATGTGTCTTCTTTATGAAGAGTCTTCTGGGAATCCTATCTTTTTCTGTGTACATAGTACTAAATGTCACCTAGGTGTCACTCAAGAACATCATCCCAAGCTCAAGAGGAAATAGGGTTACTCATATTTATGAACATATATGTAATTCCCTCCAATACAATGTGAACCCTGGAGGGCAAAGACCCGCTTTTTTGGTCTTGGCATCTTAAGTGCCTATCAGTGACTGATAGACCCTTAATAAAACCTTGTGGGTTGACTGATAGAATTCTTAATGTTGAGATGGATCTGTGAGGTCATATAATCCAAGTGCCTTTCTATTTTAGAAATCCCTTCTACAGCCTGGTCTCCTTTTTCTTGCCTTTCTAGTCTTACCAATAACCTCTCTGAAGAAGAGTTCACAGCACTGCTTTGGAAGCTTTGTTATAATCATCCGAACATGTTTTGGTACTCCAAATCTGGCATTGTTTATATTTCCTCTTTCTTTGCCAATCTCTCAAGAAATTCAACCAAACAGAGGAGTTAATGAAATCTTTTCCGGGTCAATTGGGACATTTCTGCTTCTGGCCTAACTAGTGATTTTCTGTGTGGTTCGAGATGAAATTCATCATTCTCTAAATTTCTATGTAGCATTGGAGTGGCATCTCAAGGTACATCAAAGAGTTGGCATTTAGGATTTTATTTTTTAAATCCATAAGAATCTTTTAAAAGTGTGGGATGAAAGGTTGGTTCAACATTAGGAAAACCATCCACATAATTGACCATATCAACAGTCTAACAAACAAAAATCACATGATTCTCTCAATAGATGCTGAAAAAGCCTTTGACAAAATACAGCATCCATTCATATTGAAAACACTGAAAAGTATAGGAATAGAAGGACCTTTCCTAAAAATA
>NW_025342337.1:0-1852 GCF_016433145.1 Gracilinanus agilis | reverse complement strand
ATATTACCCAGCACCTTACAAGTGCTCTATTCTCTATGCCACAATGTGTCTCAATGACATAACAAAATAAATACTTATGTGCCTTGGAGGAGATAGAAAAGTCATAGAGTCAGGGTGGGTCTATCTGAAACTTGAGTTGCATTGTCTCCTCTCCCAAGCTGGAGGAGATTTTTCATTGTGTTGAGAAGCCTCATAACTCTTTGATTTGAGAATCCTGATCCATTAAAAATAAATGCCTTCTGAGTAGTCCGGGTTAAGATGGCGGCAGAGTAAAAAGCAGCACTTAACCTCTCCTAACCAAAACATACAGGACTCCTCAAGGGGACATAAAAAACAAATCCAGACGAATGGAGGGACCCCACAACAGGGCACAGCGTGGAAAGTACGTGGAATCGGGGCATTTCCATGCTATAAAGGGGTGAAACAGCTCTCACTAAATCGTGGGCTGAGCAACACACACACACACACACACACACACACACAAACACACACACACACACACACACACACACACACACACACCACCTACAACACCAATGCCAGCTCAAAAGAAATAGAGCAAGTTTGGGGCACCCATTGAGTCATTGGCAGCTCCAGGGCCAGTTCATTAGAGCAGCAAGACTTAGGACCCCAAAATGCTAAAGAACTCATATGGGCTTTGAGCGTGGAAATGGAGCACAGATGCGGGTGGAGGCTCTGAAACCCTGAGTCAGAAACCAGGGCAGACAGGTATACGACTGTGGAAGCAGCGCCCTGAGACCTGTAAAGGAACCTCCAGCAGAGGATCAAGCAAGGGGGTCCACCGGGAGCCTGACCTTAAAAACAACCAGACCTGAGACCTTAGGAGCCGAAAGAGCACAGACAGACCCTAAACGCAAAAAGACCCTGAGCGCAAGGACAAAGCTGAGAACAGGCTAACAATGGCAACCCAGAATCAGGAAGGCCAAAAGAGAAAGATTAACAACAAGAAGAAGAAATCTTTAACACTCAACAACTTTTACACAGAGAAAATCGAGACAACCGAGCAAACAGAAGAGGAGAAAAAACAAGCAATCACATCTGGACCCTCCCAAAATAATGAAAACTGGTCACAAGCTCTTGAAGAGTTCAAATCTGAGATGACAAGAAAGTTGGAAAAGATTTGGCTAGAGAAATGGGAAATAGCTCAAAAGGAAATCAAGCAAGAAAATAACAGTATAAAAGGCAGAATTTCACAATTGGAAAGTGAATTAAGTCAATTAAGACCAGAAATGACCAGATTGAAAAGGAAAACCAGTCCCTAAAGGCTAGAATCGAGCAATTAGAAGCTAATGATCTCTCAAGAGAGCAAGAACAAATAAAAAAAAGTCAAAAGACTGAAAAAATAGAAGGAAACATAAAATATCTCAATGAGAAAGTGACAGACCAAGAAAACCGTTCTAGAAGAGACAATTTGAGAATAATTGGTCTTCCAGAAAAGGCAGAAATTAATAGAAACTACGACTCCATACTTAAAGAAATTATTCAGCAAAATTGCCCTGAAGTTCTACAACAAGAGGGCAATATAGACATTGAAAGGATACATAGATCACCCTCTACACCAGACCCAGAAAAGAAAACGACCAGGAATATAATAGCCAAATTCAAGAGCTTCCAAGTAAAAGAAAAAATCTTATAAGAAGCCAGAAAGAGACAATTCAAATATCAAGGAGCACCAATCAGGATCACAAAGGATCTGGCAGCCTCCATGCTAAAAGCCCACAAGGCTTGGAATATGATATTCAGAAAGGTAAGAGAACGGGGCCTTCAACCACGGATCAAGTACCCATCAAAATTGACTATATACTTCCAGGGGAAAGTATGGGCATTCAAC
>NW_025342336.1:0-1664 GCF_016433145.1 Gracilinanus agilis | reverse complement strand
TGGAAGACCAATGATTCTCAAGTTGTCTCTTCTATACTGGTTTTCTTGGTCTGTCACTCTCTCATTGAGATATTTCATGTTTCCTTCTATTTCATCAGTCTTTTGACTTTGTTTTATTTGTTCTTGTTGTTTTGAGAGGTCATTGGCTTCTAATTGCTCAATTCTAGCCTTTAGGGACTGGTTTTCGGTTATAATCTTTTGGTTTTCCTTTTCAATCTGGTCATTTCTGGTGTTCAGTTGAATTGCCTCACTTTCCAATTGTGAAATTCTGCCTTTTAAGCTGTTATTTTCTTGCCAGATCTCTTCCATCTTCCTCAACATCTCATTTTTGAACTCTTCAATAGCTTGTGACCAGTTTTCATTGTTTTGGGAAGGTTTGGATACTTGTTTGTCTTCCTCTGTTGTCTGAATTTTCTCCGTGTAAAAGTTGTCGAGTGTTCCAGAGTTTTTCTTGATAATCTTTTTCTTCTGGGGTTCTCAGCTTGACATTGTTAGCCCCGCCCCTTTTCAGCTTTGTCTTCACACTCAGGATATACCTGCACTTTCTAAGCTCCCAAGGTATCCAGTCTCCTTGTCCTCAGTGTCAGGCCTCCTGGTAGTCCCTGGTCTGCCCCTCTGCCTGAGGGCCCTTTAGCAGTCTCAGGGGCTGCTTCCACAGCCATGCTTCCATCTGCACCAGGTCCTCACTCAAGGTCCTAGCCTGCGCTGGAGATCTTTATTCGCACCTAGGGCACTGCCTTCACCCACACAGACACTCGCTTGTGGAAAGTCCGTGTGCTGGAGACCTTTATTCGCATCTGGGGCAGATGCTCTGGAAAGTCCCTATCCTTGAGATCTCTGTCCAAGCCTAGGGCAATGTGTCCACCTGCTCAGATGCTTGGGAAAGTCCGAGTGGGCCTCCCAGCCACTTGGGGTCCCAAGTCTTGTAGCTCTCAGGTATAAGCCCTGGGGTTGCTAGTGATTTACTGGTTGCCCCAATCCTGTTTTCACTCTTGTGTGTTGGCCTTGGAGCTGTGCGTGGTGTGTGTGGGGGGGTAGAGGGGCTTCTTCCTCTCACATTTTAGTGAGAGCTGTTTCACCCCTTTATAGCATGGAAATGCCCTGATTCTGCGTACCTTTAATGCTGCGCCCTGTTGTGGGGTTCCTTCGTTCATCTGGGTTCATTTTTATGTCCCCTTGAGGTGTCCTGTATGCTTCGGTTAGGAGAGATCAAGCAGCTGCTCCTTACTCTGCCGTCATCTTAACCGGAAGTCTCCCCATGTCTTCTCAGCTATTTCTTTTGACTGGCCATGCATGCTTACTATGGCAGGATGCCAGAGGTCTCGTAGTGTCCTGGTGTACTGAAGGGCCTGGCAGAATTCCTCGTGCAACAGGTGGTGAAAGAAGTCAAGACTCAGACTGAGGTTGAGCTTGTCCAGAGTCCAGGAGGAGAAGTGAAAATTGTCTTTATAAAAGAAGGGACAGAGGAACTTTTCTCTTGCCAGACTTGAGCCTCTCCTTTCTCTGAAGCATTTAATGCTTGGCATGCATTCGCTTATCTTGTGGCCAGCCAGACGCTTAAACCAATGCAGCTTTGCTGCTTGGAGCTAGAACTGGGGAAGCATGGAAGTGGTTATCAGTTAGGCAAAGCCAGGTGATATTGTGATATTTCTCTCTCTCTTCCT
>NW_025342335.1:0-4548 GCF_016433145.1 Gracilinanus agilis | reverse complement strand
GATGGAATACTATTGTGCTAAAAGGAATAATAAACTGGAGGAATTCCGTGTGAATTGGAGAGACCTCCAGGAACAGATGCAGAGTGAAAGGAGCAGAGCCAGAAGAACATTGTACACAGAGACCAATACACTGTGGTAAAATCGAATGTAATGGACCTCTGTACCAGCAACAATGCAATGACCCAGGACAATTCTGAGGGATTTATGGTAAAGATGCTACCCACATTCAGAGGAAGGACTACAGGAAACATATAAGAAAAACAAATGCTTGAACGCATGGGCTGAGGTGGACATGATTGAGGGTGTGGACTCGAAACTACCACACCAATGCAACTATCAATAATTTGGAAATAGGTCTTGAACAAGGACACATGATAAAACCAGTGGAAATGAGTGTCAGCTATGGGTGGGGGGACAGCGGGGGATGAAGGGGAAAGTAGGAGCTTGAATCATGTAACCATGTTAAAAAAGAATATTAATAAATGATTTTTAAAAAAAGTGAAGGTAGAAGTATTAAAAGATCATAGCAAAGAGTATTCTGCGGCTGTAGGGCAGATTTCTGGTGCACTCTTGGTTAACCATGACCAATTGACACTGTAGAAAGCAAAACCATGGATAAGAGGGCTGTACTGTATTTTTGTCATTGAAGGGTCAGTCATCAAGTAAGGAGTCTCCCTGAAGTTGGTGAGGCTAGTTCTTGGACAAGAGAAATTGGTGAGGCTAGTTCTTGGACAAGAGACACAAAATCTGATTTTGGACCTTACTGGAAAAGAGAGACTATAGTCAGCTTAGTTTCCCAAAACCTAGGAGTTAACAAACAATAATAATAATAGCAGCTAACATTTAAATAGCACTCTATGCCAAAAAACATGTTAAGAGCTTTACAATTATCTCACTTAATACTCACAACATTCCTGAGAAGCTGGTGCTTTTTTAAAACATCATCTTCCTGAAATCCATTTCTGCATTACCAATTACTGAATGGGTCTCTCAAACTAAACATGACCAAAGCAATCACATGGTAGTCTTTCCACTCAAACCGGCATGGACTCTGGTGGCTGAGGCCAATTACCATCCTTCCAGTCATCCAAGCTGGCTCACCCCCACCCCAACCCCAGTCACAATACAGTCAATCAATTGCCAAATCTTATAGTTCCTCCCTCTACAATGACTTGCATATTGATGCCCTTTTCTCTCCTCACACAGCTACCACCTTATCTAGGGCATCTTGCTTAGGCTACTGAAAGAGTCTCTTAATTGGTCCCCCTGCCTCTGGTCTTATGTTTCCCCAATCCATCCTCCTCTGATCTTGTCTGCAGGGATTAAGAGCAGGGTGAGGAGGGGAAGAACTGCATGGAACTAGAATCTAAAGAAGTGTCTTTTAAGACAATTGGGGAATGGCTGAACAAATTGTGATTTATGAATGTCGAGGAATATTGTAGGATGTAATCAAATTGGAAGAAATTATTTCAGAGAATCCTGTGTATTATGAACTAACACAGGGAAGTAAGCAAAACCAAGAGACTAATTTATGTAAAAATAACATTGTAGAAAACAACAGAAACATTAAAGAATTATGATAAAAGAAGGTGTCACTCATGCATTCCAAAGGACCTATGATGATCTGAATATCTACACATAGCCTCCTGATAGAGAGGTGAGGGGCACAAAGGACAGACACCTACTTTTTTGGGTCTGAAATCCTGTTGCTCGGCTATGCAAATTTGTTTACAATAGGTTGGAAGGTTCCAAGGAGAGCTTAACAATAGTGATGCCAGAAAAAGGGGCAGCAATGTAACATTTTCTAAATGCAAAGAGAACAGAAGTTAAAAAAGGCCAAGTACAACAGTTTTGAAAATAACATGTATAAATTACAGATTTAGAACAAATTAAAGATACAGATTTAGATAGATATGAAGATTTTAAAGCAAATGATATCAAATAAAGATTTATAGTTTCATAGAGGATCATGTTTTTGTCTTCTGTTGTGCATATGAAAATGTTCCTTTTTGATGCTTAAGTTCAGAATAAAAAAAACCAATCTTTAAAAAATGAATATTACAAAATACAAAGAACAAACTAGACTGAAAACAGATGTAAAGACGATACCTCTTTCCACTCCTTTGTGGGAGGAGAGGGGCTATATGTATAGAACACTGCATAAAGTCTTATTATTATAAGGGATGCCTCCTGGCAGGGATGAAATTGGGAGTGCAAAGAGGAGAATACAGAGGAAAATTTAACTGGTAATAAAAAAGATTTTTTTAAATAAATCCCTATTACCTCTAGAGTCAAATATAAACCCCATTGTTTAGTATTGAAGTTCTTCACACTCTGGGACCAACTTACCGTTCTGGGCCTATTCTGTGTGTCTCACTTCCCTCTGCATATCCTTTGGACCGGTCAAAATGAGCTTCTTTCTCATCTCCACAAACATACTACCTCCACTCTGGGTGACTTTGCATGGGCTGTACCCCATACCTAGAATGCACGTCCTCCTTCCTTCTCCAAGAATCCTTGGCTTCCTCCACAGCCCCGCTATAATTTGATAAGAAGAAGGGCTCTCTGGTTTCTTCCCCATCACACTCACACTGGCCTGGTGCCCATGTCCTGAATAACCTAGCACACATACTGTAGTGTTACTCCTATATAAGGATGTGCTCCTTCATTGAAAGCAGGGCCTGTTCTGCTCCTGTCTTTGTGTCCTTCAAAGCCTGACACTGAGCAAAGGTCAACTGACTGACTGTTAGAGAACTAAAAGGGCATTTCTAGGGGCACTTTCTAAATGAGCATTTGTTCTTTGACACCTACCGTCATCATCTTTATTTTCCAAGGGGACACTCCAGGCAATGAGGTTCCTCGCAGTGCGACCCTCTTCTGCAACAATTTCCCTCACTTTGTCATGGCTATTGGAGCGCTGGAAGGAAGCCTACACACAAGGAAAAAGCATCAGTTTGCTTTTAGGTCAGTCAATATAGGCAATTGATACTCTACCTGGTTTCTCAAAACATTACTGGGACTCCAGCAGAAATTAAGGAACAGATACCAGGTAATAATATTCTAAGACCTTCTACAAAACATTCTGATGCCTTCAAAAGCAGCTAACCCCTAATTTAAAGTTTAGCTACACATGTTTTTTAAAGAAATTATTTCTTTTTAAAAAAGAAAAGCTGTTTTATTTACACAATGGGCATACATACACAAACTAAAGACTGACAAAATGTCTTCAAAAGTTAAATGATTCATCCCAACCCACTTAAGAAACAATAGAATATAAGCACCAGGGGAGCAAGGGTTGTTTTTCATTTTGTCATTCTGTTCTCAGCACCCAAATATGTATTAGACTATTTACTATATGTAAGGTAACATATAGCAAATAGTCTAATAAATATTTGAGCTGATTTGAATATAGTTGGCAGTAATATTGAGTTGAGTTATATTTTTTCATATAAAAATGAGTGTTGCATAGAAGGAAGCATTTTTAACATGTTAAATATTTCCCCTATAATCTTATTCAATTTTTAAAAAAGTGTTTTCCTTACAGCAAATGTCAATTTTAGCCTAGCAGAATGTCCCAAAAGTTTTGTGGTTGTCTTAAGTCTTTAATAGCTTAAATTAAACTTTATGTAAATTGAAAACCATATTAATAAATTAAGCAAATAATTATTTGAATTAAGATTTATATAGCTTTATTAAGCTTTAATAGCTTAAAACTTCTCTAAGATTTTTTTTAAATCCTTACCTTCTGTCTTAGAATCAATACTATATATTGGTTCTAAGGCAGAAGAGTGGTAAGGGCTAGGCAATGTGGGTCAGTCAAGTGACTTGTCCAGGGTCACACAAGAAGGAAGTGTCTGAGGCCACATCTGAACCCAGGACCTCCTGTTTCTAGGGCTGACTCTCAATCCATGGAGCCACCCTAGCTGCCCCATGCTCTAAGATAGTGATGGCAAACCTTTTAGAGATAAGAGTGCTGGGCCCCACCCCCCAACCCACCCACCCCCACTCATACCCCAACCCTTACCCCACAAAGAAAAGGGAGGAAGCACTCCCGTTGGGCTGCTGGGTGGGTGAAGTAAGGAATGTCCTCAGGGAGTGTAGAGACGGGAGGGGAGCGATCCCAACACTCTGCTCTACTGCCTGTGAGCTGCCCACCTTACCCCTGTGTGCTCCCATTGGACTGCTGGGCAGGGAGGCGAGGTGTGTGAAAAAAAATGTCATCAGGCACAGTGGAGCGGGTGGAGGGGAACAGCTCTGCCAGAGTCAGAGGGTCTTTCTGAGGGGAGGGGGGGCGCGCACAGGGAGGGCAGCCACGTGCCCACAGAGAGTGCTCTACATGTCATCACTGTGCTTTAAGAAAACCTTGTATTAACTCCTACTTTAAGACAGATGACAAATTCAAGGAAGTTGCCTGAGGCACAAAGAGGTTAGTTAAAAGATTTCTCCAGGGATACATAGATTTGAGGCGAGATTTGGACCCTAGTCTTCCTGATTCGAAGCCCGCCTCCCACAGTTGGTCTACTATTGATTATATATATATATATATAT
>NW_025342334.1:0-1569 GCF_016433145.1 Gracilinanus agilis | reverse complement strand
TGCTCTCTGTAACTGTGGGAAACTTTCTTGGGCTTTTGGGGGAAGGGATCTTTAATTTCCTTTATAATAAAGTGGCTACTTCAGTATTGCTTGAAGTACAATGAGCTAACAAGCCGTGCTTCCAGTCTGTTTCATTCTTTGCATCCCACGACCACCCAGGCCACTCAGATTAGTCTCTGGTTCTAGAGTATTGATCTCTATAGGCAGTGTAGACTTAATCTAATTATCACAGTACTCAACATGTATGCACCAAATGGTATAGCACCCAAATTTCTAAAAGAGAAACTGGCAGAGCTCAAGGAGGAAATAGACAGTAAGACTATACTAGTGGAAGACCTAAACCTTCCCCTATCAGATCAAGATAAATTAAACCAAAAAATAAATAAGAAAGAGGAAAGAGAGGTGAATGAAATCCTAGAAAAATTAGAGTTAATAGATATATGGAGAAAAATAAATAGGGACAAAAGGGAATACACTTTTTTTCAGCAGCACATGGTACATTTACAAAGATTCTACACAAAAGTTATTCCACTGAAGAACAATGTCAGTGCATCAAAAAGGAGGAACATTGATAATTGGTTTCTTGATTTTAAACACTTTTATAGCTCATCAATATAGTAGATGGAATAGATCCAACCTCATCTGAGGCTTAGTCCTATTATTAATCCCAAACAAGGCCACATAAACTTCTGTCATCATCTGTTGGGCTATAAGATCCAATCTACTTTCTAAGGTATCAAAAACTTTTATTTTACCATTTCAATTAAAGATCTCAACACCCCCAGATATCTCTGCTAGCAGGAATGTTTTCTGATCAACTTGAACATTAAGTTCTCTTTTGGCTGCAATCTTGTACAAAGGGGTTGCTTTTTGTTCTGAAGCCATGGCCAGAGGGAGATCATCTTTCTCGCAAAAGACAATCATTTGGGCCTCCAGTAATTGGTGTAAACTCTGAAGGATAAGACCATCCAAAAAGATCACCTGGTACTTGGGTTTATCTTTCTTGATACTAGCAAGTCTCTCCTTTGCTTCCTTTATTAAGTTAGAGATAAGGTTGTTCCTGGCTTTGAGGACTCTCAGCTTTGCCTGATTCATCAAGTTGGACATCTGAATTTTTTCTACTCTTCAATGTGTTTCTCCTTCTTATTGTAATTCTTCATTATCTTCAGTCTCTGTGTTTGTACAAAACAATCTTTCTCAATGTTGAATTCTTCTTCTGCTTTTGCATTTATTGCTTTGGCCTTCTCATTTGCTTCTTATTCAATGAAAGCCATCATGTGTTTGATCTGCTTTTGGATGTCAGCATTGCCGAGGGCCATGGTGACAGCAGCAACTCACCAAACTATTATTATTAAAAATGATGAAGGCCAAGATTAAAAGGGAGAATAGTATTTTAATAAAGGCCATTGCTGATAGAGATAAATCATTAGACCACATGCCTGTAAGAGTTCACATTGCCGCCTCAGCCATCTTACATTTCATACCTTCGCGTGATCAGGTAGCAAAAGAGGAAGTTCAAAGTCACTTTCCAATATTTAAAGCCATCCCTCACCTTGAAGACGTCATCTA
>NW_025342333.1:0-1296 GCF_016433145.1 Gracilinanus agilis | reverse complement strand
GCTAATGTAGGGAAGATATAAATTATGTGTGGCTCTGCTCTCACTCTCCTTTCCTCTGATCGTGGCTGGGAAAGTGGATTTTACTCAGGCTTTTACTTTTGTTCTTTTATTTTTTCTATTTCAAGTGATTATTAGTAAATATTATAAAATATAATATTTGGAGATTGGATATTAATTTTAATCTTACAATTCAATATCCTCAACAGCACCCCAAACCAGATTAAAAGGTATTTGAGAAATATTAGCAAGATAAATTAAAATAAAATGAAATACAAATAATATTAATTTGTGTTTTCTGTAAAGTCAATATGAATAGACTGGGATCCTTACAAATGTTTAGGGTTTTTTTTTTCCTATTTGGATTTGATACCACTACACTGAATTATTAATAAACCAAGGATTAAATACTGAACATTTTTTCTGCTTTATTTTTGTGATATTGTTCAAATAATTTACCTTCTATGGGGCTCTTCTTCCTAATCTGTGAAAACAAGAGATAAAAGTACATGATTTATGAGGTCTTTTTCAGTATGATCATGTCTACAATTAGGTAACCATATTTTTTAACTCAAATTCAGGATACCCTGTCTGAAAAAATATACTCCTTTTTTCAAAGTTTTATAAAAGTATATGAAGTGAAAATGGTTCCCCACATATATTATTGAGGTCTGGTTGTATGACTGAAATAAACAAAAGACCTCTTTTCCTCCAACCCAACTCCAAAGAAAGCTTTAATTCCTGTTAGGAGTTAAGAATGGAAATTGAAGGCAGAGGCTACCACTATAATCTTTTCAGAAAGAGGGGGTTCAGGGGTAGCTAAATAGCTCAGTGAATAGAATGCCAGGCGTAGAGTTTGGAGGACTTGGGTTCAAATCTGACTTTAAACACTTCCTAGCTATATGACCCTAGGCAAGTCACTTAACCCCAATTTCCTTATTTTTACCATTTTTCTGCCTTGGAACTGATATTTATATCAAATCTAAGACAAAAGGTAAGGGATTCTAGACAGAAATTCTATCTGTCTCTTTTGTTAAGTATTATTAGTTGAAGGGATATAATTTTCATGTTCAATCAAAATTTTAATCACTGTTTCATTAATTGTTGGGAGGGCAGGATTCTATGTTTCATATATCCAAAGCTTGATCATTTTCCCACCAAATATCAATTTCACAGTGAATACAGTTAAAATGTAGCCAAAAAACACTTATCAAGCTGATAGGAAAATAGGTGACAGAGAAAGCATACATACAAGAATACATACTCAGAGTGAAAGAGCTCTCCCAGTGGGAATGAAAT
>NW_025342332.1:0-1126 GCF_016433145.1 Gracilinanus agilis | reverse complement strand
ATGAGGCCCTAGTAAATGCATTGTCATATTGAATAAAAAGCACAATTTATTTTCCAACATTTCCATATGATATGCAATTTTCAGCATTACAGGTCAAAGCAGCATGGTTTTACAAAGGAAAATATTAATGAACTATTTCATCTTGATCTTGTAAGGCTTTAATTTATACTTTGAAGATCCTACAAATACACACATACATATCAATGATTCGCCTTGTGACTATTTTTTTCCTTATGAAAAATTTACATTTTCTTGATAGGAAGTTTGTAAGGTCTAGCTCTTCTAGGTCAGAAGAGTCCATATCATTTACGTCAGCAACATTTTTTTTTCTCTTCCTCTTTACTTATTCCATAACCAAGGAAGATTTAACATGGATTTACAGAATAAGTAATTATAGACTCATTCTAGAGCAACCTTGTTCAGTTTTGGGAGGTAGGAGACAGGGAAAGGTAATCTTAAAATATTTTCCTTTTGGAACTCAATTCTACACACACACACACACACACATACACACACACATATTTACATGCAGGGTGAATATACATATATAGGATGTATGCAAAAGTCTCAAAAATGGCCCAAATGGAATAAAAATTACTGTGTTCAAGGAAATGGTAAACATATTATTTACCTACCAATATGACTTTAAAAGAAGGTAAAAAGTAAAAATGGTATATCTTTCCAAGATGCTCCCATCAATATCCTATGGATTCTATACTGTGATCTTACCATGCTTCCTATGTATACTTTTTCCAGCTTGGAATATTATTTTTAATAATTTTCTCAAACTGAATGAATTATTCCTGATGGACTTTGAGGAAAATAGTATATTTTGTGCTCATTGTACAATGTGACTATAAACTTATTCTTGGAAGAATGTCTAGTGCATATAGTAAAAACATGGGCTCTTCTTTTGGAGATAATTTTGCAGCCCTTAAAGGAACTTTGCATTTTTTAAAGGCAATTTGCCCCATCTCCTCTTAAGTAATTCTGTGCCAAACTTCCATTTGTACTGCCTTCCATATATATGATGTGTCGTGATTTCCTCTTTAACTGTTAAAATTCACTTTGAATATTTCTTCTTCCACAAAAAACCTATTAGCTGTTTACCTGAAGAAAGTATTCA
>NW_025342331.1:0-2405 GCF_016433145.1 Gracilinanus agilis | reverse complement strand
TTAAAAATAAACAACAAATAAAAACAAAATAAATAAATAATCATTTATTTTAAATAATAATTCATTTTATGAATATTTAGAGATCCAATTAATATTATATTTCAGTTAATCAATATCTGCAGTAATCAATGATCAATGACAATGAATATCCTTGTTTTCTAAGAAAATAAAAGGTTCCAGATAAGCTAATAATTTCAATCTGCCAATAATGAGATATTAAATCTATCCTTTTAAGCTATTTTCATGCTTTCAGTTTTGTTTTGTATGCTTCTTAATTTGATATTACAGTCATTTCTACATGTATTCCTCCCCCTCCCATCTCCTATCAGCCCACCTTTATAACCAAGAAAAAATAAAGCAAAACCAACACAATGACTGTATCTGACAAAGCATGCCACATTACACAACAGAGGTCTATCCTAACACTAGACCAAAAGGAAAATATCAGATATTTCATGGAAACTCAAGTGTCTCACCTATTTTTTGTTAACCTTTTTTTTATTTCCCTGTTTAAGCAGTACCTACAACATGACTAAGTTTTTTCATCTAAACTCAGCTGAGCCAAAAGAACTTTAAAAAAATGAAAATGATTTTTCATGACTTGCATATGAATATCAGGAGTGTGAAAAGTTAGGTTTTCTTTATGTACCAATTCAAAATGCATCTATATTATCAGTTAGGATATTTTAATGCTCTATCTAACCAACTGGGGATAAAATCTGAGTTGTCTACATCATCACAGTATCATAAAACCAACAGAAAACTTTTAAGATCATTTAACCTAACTTGTACTTTTTTATTGAAAAGGAAACTGAGGTCCAGATTTTAAGTGACTTCACAAGGGTCATGTGAGGAGTTAATGGCAGTGCCAGGGATCATAAAGTTGATCTTTCATGATCTTAGGCTGGTGTCCTTTACACATCATGATTTCAACAGCTTATTTTGGGTTCCATTTATCATTTATTAGCACTATTATTTTTATCCTTTCAAATCCAATCTGGAATGGATGTATAACCCTGGTCACTAACCTTCTTGCTTCTCCAGGCAATTCCTTAAGATTATGTGTATTAATGGAGAGAATTTCTGAAGAGTGTTTTTTATGCCAAAGAAATCACAGGTCTGGCACAAAATAATTACCTTCATATGCATATGTATATACACAGCTAAGTGTAACACTTGAAGACAGAAGAAAAATAATACATTTATAAAGCAATTAGGTAAATTTAAATTCATCCATGACTAGTTTTCTGCTTTATTAATGATTCATTAACATTGTAAAAACACTGGAATAATGTCACAATTTAACAAAGAGTTTTTAGTTTTAAAGTGATGCAAAATACAATGGTGTTTTAGCAGTCACAATGTGTGCTTGCTTAGTTTTTCATTTAAAGTAATACAGCAAATAAATATTTTACAGGGGATTAAAATGTTCTAGATGAAAAATTCAAGCTACTGATGGTGTACATCAGAACAAAAAAACATTTCTATGCAGTACTTTGGACTTGTTCCAGTAATTGAATCCCGATGTTTGCCAAATGCTCAAGTGGTGACCTTTATATGATGAGGCCTTTTTACATCTTCCAAAAAAGTAGCACGGTTTTGTTTGCAATTTTACATTTGTTACTTTGGGCTCGATTTTAATATGACAGTTATGGTAGGAAACAATTATTCATTGACAACTAGGTCACTCCTGACTAGACCATTATGCTCTATTTATACATTGCTTCTTTCGGTTATTGGCAAACTCCTGAAACTACTTCAAGCATATCAGCTTTATCATAATTTCCCTGCTTTTATGGATTATGCAGTATTCTGTTCCTACCTCTCTCTAAGTCCTTTTTATTCAGTGTGCACTGACTACCTCTCCTCACTGGCAAGAACAAAAATATTTTTAGCCGTTATCTTTGGCCATCTAACCATATCTTTCCTTTGAAATGATTTTTTGAAATTTTGCTTCATTTTTAAATTTTCCATATGACATGTTTCCATGTATTTTACATATGTCTTGCATACACATATACATATATTCATATACAGACACATATGTGTATAGATCATCTATATAAATGCATTTATATAAATATTATTTCTGCAGTTTTAAATTTTTTTCCTAATCTCAAAACACCTCACATTTAATTTTTTAATTTTAATCACCACATTTAATTTTGACTTCTCTTGATTCGACTGGATGAATATCCAATTATTACCATCAAAAAACATTTATAAATTAAATGCTCAATCAAACACATCTATAGCTGGGCTAAGCTTTGCATTTTGCCCTGACTTTTTCACTGGAGAAGACCTTTGGAAAAGACCTTAGAAAAAGAAAACAAAAACAAAAAAGCCCAAACTCTGAACTATAAAATATCTTTCACAATTTTTATATTTTCATGCTAGTTTGTCTA
>NW_025342330.1:0-3537 GCF_016433145.1 Gracilinanus agilis | reverse complement strand
GAAATAGAATACCTAAATAATCCCATATCAGAAAAAGAAATTGAACATGCCATCAAAGAACTCCCTAAGAAAAAATCGCCAGGGCCTGATGGATTCAAAAGTGAATTCTATCAGACATTCAAAGAGCAACTAATCCCAATACTATACAAATTATTTGATATAATAAGCAAAGAAGGAGTCCTACCAAATTCCTTTCCTGACACAAATATGGTCCTGATTCCAAAGCCAGGGAGATCAAAAACAGAGAAAGAAAACTATAGACCAATCTCCCTAATGAATGTAGCTGCAAAAATCTTAAATAGAATACTAGCAAAGAGACTCCAGCAAGTAATTAAGAAGAACATCCACCATGATCAGGTGGGATTTATACCAGGAATGCAAGGATGGTTCAACATTAGGAAAACCATCCACATAATTGACCATATCAACAAACTAACAAACAAAAATCACTGGAATAGAAGGACCTTCCCTAAAAATAATAAACAGTATATACCTAAAACCATCAATAAGCATCATATACAATGGGGATAAATTAGAATCTTTTCCAATAAGATCAGGAGTGAAGCAAGGATGCTCATTATCTCCTCTATTTTTTTTAAACCCTTGTACTTCGGTGTATTGTCTCATAGGTGGAAGATTGGTAAGGGTGGGCAATGGGAGTCAAGTGACTTGCCCGGGTCACACAGCTGGGAAGTGGCTGAGGCCAGGTTTGAACCTAGGACCTCCTGTCACTAGGCCCAACTCTCACTCCACTGAGCTACCCAGCTGCCCTCTTCTCCTCTATTTTTTAACCTTTTACTAGAAACACTAGCAGTAGCAATTAGAGAAGAAAAAGAAATTGAAAGTATCAAAATAGGCAATGAGGAGACTAAGCTATTGTTCTTTGCAGATGATATGATGGTCTGCTTCATATACATTTAAAATTCAACTAACCCAAAACTGAACTCATTATCATATCTCACAAACTTTCCCATTTTGAAATTTCCATAATACTTCTGAAATCATTGCTATGCTTCTATTTATCCAGCCTGGAAAACTAGGCATCATTCTTATTTTAAATCCCAGGAATTCTACCTCCTCATATCAAATTTGTTATAATTTCCTATCAATTTAATTTTTGTTTTATCTTCTTTAACATTGCCACCACCCTCTTTTAGTCCCTCACTCCCTTATGCCCAGATGATTGAAATACGTTTTGGTTTAGTATCTCATCCTTAAATTGTTCTTCCTGTAATCTATCCTCTATT
This sequence comes from Gracilinanus agilis, assembly GCF_016433145.1. Taxonomy (NCBI): domain Eukaryota; kingdom Metazoa; phylum Chordata; class Mammalia; order Didelphimorphia; family Didelphidae; genus Gracilinanus; species Gracilinanus agilis. The sequence continues at coordinate 2,290 of NW_025342330.1, read as the reverse complement.
ATGCTTTCAAAGAACTCTTTATCTCCTGGTTCCCAACTACTTTAATAAAAAACAAAAAGCAATATATATGTTTTTGTTTTTTATTAATGTATTTGGGAACGAGGAGAAGAAGAGCTCTTTGAAATATGTATATATTTGTTTTTTATACTTAAATATCCAGTCTACTCCACCTTCCCATTTCTTTGATTGTCTTAGGAAAAAGTCCCAAGAGTCATATTGCTAGATCAAAAGGTATATATAGTTGTATTTCCCTTCAAGTGTAATTACAGATTACTCTCTAAAATGGTTGGAGAAGTTCACAGTTCCACTGAGATTATATTAATGTCTCCATTTTTCAACATCCACTCCAACAGAAGTTATTTTCTCTTTTTATTATTTTAGACAATCTGATAGGTGTGAACTGATATTTCTCAGTTGTTTTGATTTTCATTTTTAAAATCAATAATTATTTAGAATATTTTTCATATATTTATAGACTTGATTTTTTCATCTAAAACCTGTACATATTATTTGATCATTTATCAATTGGGGGGTGGATTGTATTGTTATATATTTGACAAAGTTTTCTATATTTTTTTAGTTATGAGGTCTATGTAGTCCCTAGTAGAGAAAGTAGGTCTCAGGAAAATCACAGTCATAACTTAGAAACAGCTATACATGTAGCCTAGGCAACACATGAGGCCCCCAAACTACTCCTTTCTAACCCGTCCCTGCTTTACTTTGTGGAAACTGTATGTTCTTCCAAGAAATTACTGATGCAGGCGTTCCATGAGAAGCTTGGTTTGATGGTTACATATTTTTTACCTGTGATTTATTGTTCTATAGAAAACTCCATCTAAGCTTTGGTGAGATTAATTAAGTCATCGTACCAAGATTGTAAATCATTACTAACCATTGTCCATGTAAAAATCTTACCTAATCTCTTAGCCTATCTCATTTTCTCTAGAAGTATGTACCTTAAATCTTTAAATTTTGTCACTGATCAGCATGAGGACTGGTGTCTGTCTGTGACCCTCCTGATCCCTACCACATTTCTCTTATCACCAGCATATACCACAATTTTTTCAGCCATTCTCCATTTGAAGCACATACCCTCCTTTTCCAGTTCTTTACCACCACAAAAAGCACAGCTATAAATATTTTCGTACAAGTCTGTTTATCTATGATCTCTTTGGGGTACAAGCCCAAAAATGGTATGGCTGGATGAAATGGCAAGCATTCTTTTATAGTCCTTTGAGCATAGCTCCAAATTGCCAGCCAGAATGGTTGGATCAGTTCACAACACCACCAGCAATGGATTAATGTCCCAATTTTGCCACATCCCCTCCAGCATTCATTACTCTCTCCTCTCATTTTAGTCAATCTACTAGGTGTGAGGTGATACCTCAGAGTTGTTTTGATTTACATTTCTCTAATTATTAGATATTTAGAACACTTTCTCATGTGCTTATTGATACTTTTTATTTCTTTACCTGAAAATTGCCTATTCATGACTCTTGCCCATTTATCATTTGGGGAATGGCTTGATTTTTTTTTAACATTTATTAATAATCATTTTTAACATGGTTACATGTTTCATGCTCCTATTTTCCCCTTCACCCCCCGCATTCCCCCCACCCATGGCCGACGCACTTTTCCACTGGTTTTGTCATGTGTCCTTGATCAAGACCAATTTCCCAATTGTTGGTGGTTGCATTGGTGTGGTAGTTTCGAGTCCACGCCCTCAATCATGTCTGCCCCGACCCATGCGTTCAAGCAGTTGCTTCTCTTATATGTTTCCTCTCCTGCAGTCCTTCCTCTGAATGTGGGTAGCTTTCTTTACCATAAATCCCTCAGAATTGTCCGGGGTCATTGCATTGCTGCTGGTACAGAAGCCCATTACATTCTATTTTACCACAGTATATCAGTCTCTGTGTACAATATTCTTTTGGCTCTGCTCCTTTCGCTCTGCATCAGATCCCGGAGGTCTCTCCAGTTCGCCTGGAACTCCTCCAGTTTATTATTCCTTTTAGCACAATAGTATTCCATCACCCGCATATACCACAGTTTGTTCAGCCATTCCCCAATTGAAGGACATACCCTCCTTTTCCAGTTTTTTGCCACCACAAAAAGCGCAGCTATGAATATTTTTGTACATGTCTGTTTATCTATGATCTCCTTGGGGTACAAACCCAACAATGGTATGGCTGGGTCAAAGGGCAGGCATTCTTTTATAGCCCTTTGAGCATGATTCCAAATTGCCAGCCAGAATGGCTGGATCAGTTCACAACTCCACCAGCAATGCATTAAT
>NW_025342329.1:0-1690 GCF_016433145.1 Gracilinanus agilis | reverse complement strand
ATACGTTTCTGAAGAAGGCTTATTCATGGACAGGTAGCATATTTTTTTCCCATGAGATAATATAATTTTTGCTTGTATTATCCTCGGGACCAGATGGATTCACAAGTGAATTCTATCAAACCTTCAAAGAAAAACTAATCCCAATACTATACAAATTATTTGACATAATAAGCAAAGAAGGAGTTCTACCAAACTCCTTTAATGATATAAATATGGTACTGATCTCAAAGCCAGGTAGATCAAAGACAGAGAAAGAAAACTACAGATCAATCTCCGTAATGAACATAGATGCAAAAATCTTAAACAGAATACTAGCAAAAAGACTCCAGCAAGTGATCATGAGGGTCATTCATTATGATCAGGTGATATTTATACCAGGAATGCAAGGATGGTTCAACATCAGGAAAACCATTCACATAATTGACCATATCAATAAGCAAACCAACAAAAACAACATGATTATCTCAATAGATTCTGAAAAAGCCTTTGACAAAATGCAAAATCCATTCCTATTGAAAACACTAGAAAGTATAGGAATAGAAAGACCTTTCCTAAAAATAATAAACAATATATATCTAAAACCATCAGCAAGCATCATATGCAATGGGGTAAATTAGAAGCCTTCCCAATAAGATCAGGCATGAAACAAAGATCTCCACTATCACCTCTATTATTTAACATTGTACTAGAAACACTAGAAGTAGCAATTAGAGAAGAAAAAAAAATTGAAGGTATTAAAATAGACAATGAAGAGACTAAGCTATCACTTTTTGCAGATGATATGATGGTCTACTTAAAAACTCCTAGAGAATCAACTAAGAAGCTTGTAGAAATAATCAACAACTTTAGAAAAGTTGCAGGATACAAAATAAATGCACATAAATCATCAGTATTTCTATATATTTCCAATGCATTACAGCACAAGAAGTAGAAAGAGAAACACCATTTAAAATCACCCTAGACAATATAAAATACTTAGGAATCTATCTACCAAAACAAAAGCAGGAATTATACAAACACAACTACAAAACACTTTCCAAATAATTAAAACTAGATCTAAACAATTGGAAAAACATTGATTTCTCATGGGTAGGACAAGCTAACATAATAATAATGACCATTCTACCCAAATTAATTTACCTATCTAGCGCCATACCTATCAAACTACAAAAAAACTTTTTTATTGAATTAGGAAAAACTATAACAAAGTTCATTTGGAAGAACAAAAGATCAAGAACATCAAGGGAAATAATGAAAAAAAACATGAAGGAAGGTAGCCTAGCAATACTAGATATTAAACTATACTATAAAGCAACAGTCATCAAAACAATACGGTACTGGCTAAGAGACAGAAGGGAGGATAAGTGGAATAGACTTGGGGTAAGTGATGTCAGTAAGACAGTGTATGATAAACCCAAAGAGTCCAACTTTGGGGACAAAGATCCACTATTTGACAAAAACTGTTGGGAAAATTGGAAAACGATATTGGAGAGATTAGGTTTAGATCAACATCTCACACCCTACACCAAGATAAATTCAGAATAGGTGAATGACTTGAACATAAAGAAGGAAACAATAAGAAAGTTAGATGAACGTAGAATAGTATACCTCTCAGATCTATGGAAAAGGGAAAATTTTAAAAGCAAGTAAGAGTTAGAAAAAATTACAAAATGTAAAATAAATAATTTTA
>NW_025342328.1:0-1478 GCF_016433145.1 Gracilinanus agilis | reverse complement strand
AGCTGTAGTTCATTGCTCTGCCCATACAGGTGGCACTGACCCTGTCTCTAGGGGAAATGACCGGGCAGCTACTGCTGCAAAGCTAGCAACTATAGAAGGGCCTGAATTAATTTTAACATTAACAACCACTGATGACTCACATTTATCACTTTCCTATGATGAGAAGGAAGTAACAAAATGGAAGCAGAAATTTAAAGCTAAACAGATAAATGGAGTATGGGTGTCCTCTGAAGGAAAACCCCTGCTCTCTTGACACTTTTATCTCCAAATTTGCCAATCTATTCATAAGAATGGTCATTTTGGTACCCAGGGCATCGTGGACTCTGTTAAGAGAGTATGGATAGCTCCTGGCATAACCACTATAGCCTCTAAAGTGTGTGCAGCTTGCCCTACCTGCCAAGCATATAACCAACACGCTTTTGGTGGCAAGGCTTTTGGTGGGCGTCCATTGGCTTACACACCTTTTGAGCACCTACAAATTGATTTCATTACAATGCCAAAGACTGGACAATATAAATTCTGTCTAGTCATAGTGGATCAACTGACCACGTGGCCAGAAGCATTTCCTACTGCCCGAGCCACATCGGCCTTTGTTGCCAAGGTGCTTTTAAAAGAAATCATTCCTCATTTTGGTCTGCCTGCATGTATTGACTCGGACAGGGGGAGACACTTACTGATTCATTTTTATCTGAAATATATTCAGGGGGCAGCTGGGTAGCTCAGTGGAGTGAGAGTCAGGCCTAGAGACAGGAGGTCCTAGGTTCAAACCCGGCCTCAGCCACTTCCCAACTGTGTGACCCTGGGCAAGTCACTTGACCCCCATTGCCCACCCTTACCAATCTTCCACCTATGAGACAATACACCAAAGTACAAGGGTTTAAAAAATGAAATATATTCATGTTTGGGGATAACTCCCAAATTCCATGTACCATATCACCCCCAGAGCTCAGGCCAAGTTGAACGGATGAACAGAGAACTTAAAACTATAATTGGCAAATTATGTACAGAGACACATCTAAAATGGCCTGAAATTCTCCCTCTAGCTCTATTTTATCTTAGAAGCAGGCCTAGGGGAGATCTGCACATCTCACCATATGAGATGCTTTTTGGACATCCTCCTATACAGGCTAAGCCTTTTTCTCCTGCATATACATCACTATTAGGAGGAGATACTTCTATTGCTTCCTATATACAGGAATTGCAACACAAACTGTGTCAACTCCATGAATCTGGAACTGTAGTACAAGCAGGACCAATAGACTTTTCACTTCATGACCTGAACCCAGGAGACAAGGTGTATATAAAGAACTTCCAGTGCACTGGAGCAACCCAGCCTTCATGGGATGGCCCATTTGAAATTTTATTAACCACCCCAACAGCTATAAATATTGGAGAAAAGGACTCTTGGATTCATTGCTCACATGTAAAGAGGGCATCTTCTATTGAACCTGATTGACTGTTTCCTGTTACCTGCATTG
>NW_025342327.1:0-1503 GCF_016433145.1 Gracilinanus agilis | reverse complement strand
TCCCCATTGCATATGATGCTTCTTGATGGTTTTAGGTATATACTGTCACTTTCTCATTGAGATATTTCATGTTTCCTTCTATTTTATCTGTCCTTTGACTTTGTTTTATTTGTTCTTGTTGTCTTGAGAGATCAGTAGCTTCCAATTGCTCAAATCTAGGCTTTAGGGACTGGTTTTCAGCTATAATCTTTTGGTTTTCAGCTATGATCTTTTGATTTTCCTTTTCAATCTGGTCATTTCTGGTGTTCAATTTACTTATCAGTTCATTTGATTTCTTAGCCTCACTTTCCAATTGCAAAATTCTGCCTTTTAAACTGTTATTTTCTTGCCTGATTTCCTTTTGAGCTATTTCCCATTTCTCTAGCCAAATCTTTTCCAACTTTTTCGTCATCTCATATTTGAACTCTTCAAGAGCTTGTGACCAGTTTTCATTATTTTGGGAGGGTCTGGATGCTTGTTTGTTCTCCTCTTCTGTTTGCTCGGTTGTCTGGATTTTCTCTGTGTAAAAGTTGTCAAGTGTTAAAGAGTTCTTCTTCTTGTTGTTAATCTTTCTCTTTTGGCCTTCCTGATTCTGGTTTGCCATTGTTAGCCCAGCCTGTTCTCGGGTTTATCCTCACTCTGATTCAGGTCTGGTTTTTCTCAAGGTCAAGCCCCCTGGTGGACCCCCTTGCTTGATCCTCTGCCAGAGGCTTCTTTACAAGTCTCAGTGCGCTGCTTCCACAGTTGTATACCCATGTGCACTGGTTCCCCACTCAGGGTTTCAGAGCCTTCGCTCATGCGCTCCTGTGTCCTCGCACCTGCACTCAAGCCTATGCTCTGTGTCTGCGCTCAAAGTCCGTGCGCGTTCTTTAGCCTTTTGGGGTCCTAAGTCTTGCTGCTCTCAGGAACAGGCCACGGAGCTGCCAATGACTCAATGGGTGCCCCAAACTTGCTCTATTTCTTTTTAGCTTGCTTTGGCGTTGTAGGTGGTGTGGTGTGTGTGTGTGTGTGGGGGCATTGCTCAGCCTGCGATTTAGTGAGAGCTGTTTCACCCCGTTATAGCATGGAAATGCCCCGATTCCATGTACCTTCCACACTGCGCCCTATTGTGGGGTCCCTCGGTTTGTCTGGATTTGTATGTCCCCTTGAGGAGTCCTGTATGTTTCGGTGAGGATAGGTTAAGTGCTGCTTTTTACTCTGCCACCATCTTAACCAGAAAGTCAATACTTACCTTTTTAAAACAAAATCCATTAAAATATTCCTGTCCTAAAGTTTTTATCATCAATCTTGGCTCCCATTCTTAAGATTATGGGATCATAGAAATAGAAAGTAATCTCTGAGGACATTGGATAATTAGAAAATCTTGAACCCTTGGACTTTATCTCCCAGAATCCATTTCCCTTCATCCACTTAGCCTACTTATGTATGGTAAATAAATTTGCTGTAACCCCGCCTGCTCACACTCTTCTCTTTCGACCACGGCTGGGCTACTTCTCTCTTTACTCTAGCTTTTTATTTTCCTTT
>NW_025342326.1:0-1047 GCF_016433145.1 Gracilinanus agilis | reverse complement strand
CACTAAAGCACATAATGACATAAAAATCTGGGCTTTCTGGGTGTCTGAAACAAACTAATTCAATTTACATTATTCCTCATGGGAAAAAAATTCATTTGATACTTTGATACTCAGATCTTTTGTTAGGCCTGGGAAGCTGACTGAGTATAAGAGCTGATAAAAACAGCAACACCTGGACTTCCAGGTTAAGACAGCAGCAGTGTAAGGAGCAGCTGCTCGATCTCTCCTGACTGAAGCATACAGGACTCCTCAAGGGGAAATAAAAACGAGTCCAGAGGAATGAAGGAACCCCACAACAGGGCGCAGCATTGAAGGTACGCAGAATCGGGGCATTTCCACGCTATAGGGGGGTGAAACAGCTCTCACTAAACCACGAGAGGAAGAAGCCCTTCCCCCACCCCCACACTGCACACCTGGTACAACGCCAACGCACAAGTGGGTAAACAGGACTGGGGCAACCAGATAATCACTGGCAGCCCCGGGGCTTGTACCTGTGTGCAGCAAGACCAGGGACCCCAGGTGGCTGGGGGCGTGCACCCGAGCGTCCACGTGGGTGAAGGCACCACCCCAGGCCAGGACAAAGGCCCCTAAAACATCGCCTCAGGTGTGAATAAAGATCTCCAGCCCACCGACTTTCACTACCTTCTGCATGAAGGTAGGGTGAAGGCAGTGCCCTAAGAGCATCTGCACAGGCAAAGGCAGTGCCCTAGGCTTGAATCACTATCTCCAGCCCAGGCTTGGACCTCCAGTGAGGACCCTGTGCAGACCAGAGCGCAGCAGTGGAAGCAGCCTCAAAGACTGCTGAAGGAACCTCGTGCAGAGGGGCAGACCTGGAACTACCAGGAGGCCTGACCCCGAGGACAAGGAGACCCTGGAGCCCCCCGGAGCTTGAAAGGCCCAGGCAGACCCTGAGTGCAAAGACAAAGCTGAAAAGGGGCGGGGCCAACAATGGCCAGCAATAAGGATGTCCAGAAGAAAAAGACTATCAAGAGAAACTCTGGAACATTGGACAACTTCTACACAGAGAAAATCCAGACAACAGAGGAG
>NW_025342325.1:0-1059 GCF_016433145.1 Gracilinanus agilis | reverse complement strand
CACACTCCTGCTGCGTGCACAGTAGGGAGAGGAAAAGCACTCACTGAGAGAGAGATTGATCACGGGATGACCAACTTGGGCTTTTCTTCAATTAAACAAGCATTTATGATTAACAGCTGACTAATGTAACGCTTTAAAAAAACTTCACAAAGTATTTTTACACAAATATCTCATTTGATCCTGGCACATAGTAAGCGCTTAATGATATTTATTGATTGATTGATCAGTTTCCATTATGTCCTAGTCCGATTCCTCATTGTGTTGTGGGAGGTGACCCTGGTTCTTGACCAACCACGGGCTCTGTCAGATTCTACCATGTTGTAAAGATTTTGAGTGTGTTTCTAGCAATAGACTGTGTCAGTTTTCCAGGAATTAGTAGCCAAAGGCTCTTCACCAGGAGACATCACCTTCCTCTTTCCACTTCTTCAGTTATAGTGGTAGAATGAAGGAAAAAGGGACAAATGATGCCAAGGATCATTCAGTTTTTAGATATTAATTTAGCTGTTAGCATTCTAATTGCAATATCACCCAATTACCAACAAGAGGATCCAATACTAGTGAAACTTAATCATAACAATTTTGATATTCTGTCTATATAAAAAATAAAAAAAGTAAAGGAAATTGCATTGAAAATGGTTCACACTTTCTCCTTGGAAAATCATATAAAGGAGTTGGCTGAATTAGTTCTGTCATCTGCAACAAAGACATAAGAAACATCATTTCATGGGATATTAGATTAACGTGGCACTGCTTATAATATTCCCAAAAATGCCACCATGAAAATAATTGTTCCTCATGTATCAACATCCATTGTAGTGGATGAGTATTGATAAATACTTTTTTAAATACAAGAGAACCTGTCAAGTAAAGCAAATGGACAGACATTTTGATATTTGATGATTTCAATGAAAAGATGGGAATAGCCAAGATTGGCAAAAAAAACCCAAAGAAACATTTTTTTTAATTTTGAAAAAAAATGGTTTATAAGCAAGGAATGAGACAGATCGATGACTTTTATGATACACAAAAGATTTATTAATATAAATAATATATTTATTA
>NW_025342324.1:0-2243 GCF_016433145.1 Gracilinanus agilis | reverse complement strand
TACCAACATGGGTTCCTTCAGGTTCCAAGCTCCAGCCAGAAGAGAGCAAACAGTCTCCTGATCTCATCTTATAACCAGTTTTCCCCACCCACTAGCTCATCCATATCACATCTCAGGAACCAATCATAGTTCCTTAATTTGCCTGGTACTGCCCAGAGGGGCAGTGCCTGTAGGATCAGTTTCCTGTCTCATTGGTTTCAACTTCCTTTCTCTGAGGGTTTGTCTATACTTGCACATCTCAGTGGTCTTTGACCTCCAGGTTACTGATTGATGTCATCAAACAAAGCAACATAATGGAGAGAGAGATTCCCTTCCAAAAAGTGGGAGTAACAGGGAAATGAAGACTTTGCTTTGACTGATAGTAACTTAGAATAATAGGGATTGAGGTAGGAATACACCAGTTGACTAGCACTCATAGTCACAAGGATAATGATGATGATGATGGGCAACCATGGTCCGTTTTTTCTCCAAATGCTAGGAAAGAAGGGCCAAACCAGCAGTGAGATCAAGTCTAGTGTCTAGATCAGTCAGTATCCAAACCTAGCCCAAGCTGTATATATTTATCCCAATATGGAGGGGTATGAGGCACCTCCAGGGGCATCGTACACTCAGCTACTTATCTTTGGCATTTCTAAGACCCCACATGACACAGTTTTCAGATGTCTCTGGTTCTCAAAGTCTCAGGGGCTTGTGACATATGGGCCATATGGTGCTGTTGACATCCAGAAGTTAGAAACCACTGGTAGTTCTCAGATACTAATGATGCCCATGTTCTCTAATGTTCTGGTATATCCCCACAGATTTTTTTTAATGGAACTTTCTTGAGAAACAGAAGGTTCTGAATAGGCCTTCCCAAATATAATGTTTTGTGCTTTGGTTAGAAATCATAGCTGCTCTGTCCTTTTCTTTTTGTCTTTACCCTTTTTGGGGTGTTCTAGTTTCTGCCAAAGACACAGTTAGAAATTTTGCCCCATTCTAATTGCACCACAAAAAATTATTAAAGATATCCCCTTACTTTTTTGTTAGTTGCAAAATAAAAGTCTCTCCAGGTGTTAGTTGACTATGCTTTATTTAAAGTAGTCTTTAGGGGGGCAGCTGGGTAGCTCAGTGGATTGAGAGCCAGGCCTAGAGATGGGAGGTCCTAAGTTCAAATCTGGCCTCAGACACTTCCCAGCTGTGTGACCCTGGGCAAGTCACTTGACCCCCATTGCCTACCCTTACCACTCTTCCACCAAGGAACTAATACACAGAAGTTAAGGGTTTAAAAATATATAAAAATAAATAAATAAAGTAGTGTTTAGGTAAATAAGTGATTTCTATAGTCTTAGAAAACTTTCTTTAAAGTGAATATGTTTATTTTGGGAAGACTTAAGCTAAGCCTGCTTAGCACTAAGTGTGGGCCAGGGTTGTTTGGATCTAGTTTTCATTCGTGCAAGAAAAAGGGAAAAAAATTATTTCTTTCTAGGTACCAGTAAGCCAGCAGAGACCCACCCCACCTGTATCTCCAAACAGATCTCAAAAAAAGGAGGGGGGAGGGGTTCCGGGTTAAGATGGCGGCAGAGTAAGAAGCAGCTCTTAACCTCTCCTGACCAAAACACACAAAACTCCTCAAGGGGACATAAAAACAAGTCCAGACGAACGGAGGAACCCCACAACAGGGCACAGCGTGGAAGGTACGTGGAATCGAGGCATTTCCATGCTATAAAGGGCTCTCACTAAATCGCGGGCTGAGCAACCGCCCCACCCCCACCCCCTCCACACACAACACCTGTAGCTCCAAAGCCAGCTAAAAAGAAATAGAGCAAGTTTGGGGCACCCATCGAGTCATTGGCAGCTCTGGGACCTGTTCCTGAGAGCAGCAAGACTTAGGACCCCATTAAGCCAAAAAAGGCACGCGAAATCTGAGCGCGGGAGCAGGACGCAGGGCGCACAGCGCAGGCTGAGCAGAGTGCAGGCACTGAGGAGGTGTGGGTGGAGGCAGACACAGCCAGGAACTAAAGCCTAAGTGGGGAACCAGTGTGGACGGGTATACGACTGTGGAAGCAGTGCCCTGAGACTTGTAAAGGAACCTCCTGCAGAGGATCAAGCAAGGGGTCCCACCAGGGGGCTTGACCTTGGAAAAAACCAGAACTCAGACCTCAAGAGCCAATAGATCGCTGACAGACACTGAGCGCAAGGATAAATCTGAGAAGCTGCTGGGCTAATGATGGCTACTCAGTCACAGGAAGTTCAGAGGAGAAAGA
>NW_025342323.1:0-4708 GCF_016433145.1 Gracilinanus agilis | reverse complement strand
TCTATTGCCTCCTTTGAGAGAGGATACTGAAGAATGGAAGAAGGTGGGCTAGATTTTGTTTTAATTTGGACAGGGACAGCTGATTTAAGTATGCCAACATCAGAAGGTGATGTGGCCCTGAGAGACTCAGGTATATATCTGTTTGGATTTCAAAAGTGGGAGACCCTTATGTCTCATGACTATCTGAAAGGAGCACAGGGAGCAAAGTTAAGGATTCCTCAGGCAATTCCAGTGACATAGAGAAATCTGGAGAGCAATTTATTGTTGCTCTAAGCTTGCATAAAAGATCTCTCCCCAGCAAGTGTATAGGGGATCCAGGCATCAATAGGAAAGAGTGCTCCACATTTAGGGACCCTAAGGCTACTTTCCTAGGGGAGAGCTTTGTACCATTTGGGGTTTTCCTGATACCTAAAACACTTTTTGATCCTATGGAATTGCAATATGGGTCTGGTGTACTCTTCAATACAGATATGGAAGCTCCAGTGTCCACAAGACAGTCATAATAGGCATTACCAACCTTTAATGTTACATAGGGCTCATCAGTATGGGGGAGCAGTGGATGGGGACAACGGGCAGTAAGGCATCATGGTTTGGAAAATCAAAGGTTGTATCCTTTGATCCCTGTGCCTCGACCTCCACTATACACCTTCATAATCTTTAGGTAGGCCCTTGTGGTCCTCCTTCAGGGGCATTAGCACCCTGGGTGGTTCAGGGCTGAGCTCCACTCAAGATATACTGCTCTGGAGTCATTTGGTATGAGTTATCAATTGCCTGATCCATATACCTAGATCTGTTTTTAGTCCTAAATTCACAATCCCTGAAATCATTGTTTCCATAATCGTTATTATTTCTATAATTTCTATAATCATTATTTCTAAAATTATAATTATTTCTAAAGTTGCAATTTCTGAAGTTATTATTTCTAGATGCTTCATTCCAAGTCCTATAGTTCATCATTATATGACCCCTTCTTCCACAGAAATGGCATATGAGGGGCTGAAAGTTTGATTCTTGGAGAGGGGCAATTGCCATTGGTTTAGTAGCAGACACTTGTAGTTGTTTTTCAACTCCATCACTTAAAACAGAGTCATTTAAAGAGTCTAGTTTCTTATTAAACATGTCCATATTCTTTTTAAATATGTCCAATAAACTATTACTCTCTTCCTGTTTCTCTTTATGGTTGTTAACGACATAAACATCAGTTCTCCTTAATTCATCAAGGTCCATTTCGGGCCATGTAGGGCAATTCGTTTTAAAATTATATACAATCTCTTTAGGAGAGTTATGGACAAATTGTTCTTTTATTAGCCTTACATCAAGGGTTCATATCCCTTCGTGGTCGCCAACTGTAAGTTTCAAAAATAATATTCAATGCCTCCAAAGTATGATATTTATAAGGATTTTATTTAAAGTGCAGGGAAAGAGTCTCAACTCAACCTTACCACACTGCCTCTTCTCCAAAAAAGCCCCATCACCAAGCCCACAACAACCATATCAAAAACAGCCTGTGAAACCCACAACCAATAGGAAAAGGCCTAAGGAATTATGGGTATGGTGAAAGGGAGTTTGGGTAATGTTTTAACCCACAACCAATAGAAAAAGGCTCAAGGAATTATGGGTATGGTGAAGGGGAGTTTGGGTAATGTAGTTTTAGAAAGGTTACAAGGTCTTTTCAACCTTACAATTTGAAGGCCTTTCCACAGTCTTTGCAGACAGAGATTCTCTATGGTATGAATTCCCTGATGTCTAGTAAGGAATGAAATTCAACTAAAGGCTGTTCCACATTCATTACATTTATGGGTTTTTTATTCCAGTAGGAATATTCTAATGTTGATTGAGGATTGATCACAATCTGAATGTGCTCCCACAATTATTACATTTAGTGTTTTTCTCCATTAGGATTCTCAGGTGTAGCATAAGATATACATATAAGTTGAAAGTTAGTCCACATTCATAACATGTATAAGGTCTCTCTCCAGAATGAATTCTCTGATGTTGAACAAAGGATGAAGTATGAAGGAAAGTTTTCTTACATTCACTACATGTAAAAAGATTACCTCTAACATGCACTTTCTGATGCTGCATAAGGTGTGCGTTCTCGTTGAAGGTTTTCCCACATTCATTACATTGATAGGGTTTCTCTCCATATGAATTCTCTGATGTAACTTAAGGTTTGCAGTTCTGTTAAAGGCTTTCCCACATTCTTTACATGTTGGGGGTTTCTCTCCAGTATAAATTTTCTGATTTTGAACAAGATGTGTTTGCTATAAAATGATTTGTTATACTCATTAAATTTGGAGTTTTTCTTCTCTGCACAAATTCTCTAATATTCAATTAGGCATGAATCAAATTTGGAAAATCTTCCCACATGTATTACATGTATTATGTCTTTCTCCTGGACAAATGTCTCTTGAGATTTCTCTCTTCACCATACAGGGTTCTTTTCCTTATTCTAAAAGAATGATGAGTTCTGGTTTGGAAACCTGAGCCCCTACTAGCAGGAAAAGACAGAGAACTTGGATATTTTGTCAGAGGATATAGAACTATACCAGGTTGAAATCCCATTGATTTGTCTTCAGGACATCTAAAGATAAATATTCCTATAGTTTTCCAACATCACATTCCTGTAGAGGACTCTTAGACCAATATCTAGTTTCTCCCATTCCTGCCAGGTGAAGTCCACAGTCACATCCTTGAATGGCATTGATTCCTAAGGTTCAGTTGTCAGAAATACAGAGGTCATTACTTCATCTTTAATGTTCCCCTTTTGGGAAGGAGAGAATCCTCAGGCTGAGTCCTGAATTTCCCCAGGGTGTTTTGTGGGTAGAAATAAGAAGAATCAGGAAGAGGGGACTCAGTAGCTTCAAGTTGAATCTAATTCCAGAGTCATGCAGAGATAGCAAGTGGTCCTTGAAGTCAACAATCCCTTTTCATGATGGCGGAGGAAGTGCATGCACAATCTTAAGAATTGTATCAATGAAAGAGCCAGGAACCAGTGTTAGATTGAAGGGGAGAGAGAGAAAGTCTATGAGATGAGACTCTCTTCTGTAAGGGGAAAAAGAGTTTTTTTGGGTTCAGTATATTAAAAGATGGTTGCCAGAGGATTGGACTATTATCAATCCTCAATTAAGAATAATCTCAAGTCAAAATTGACTTTTATGGAAGTTTATTTACAATTAAGGAGAAAGGAAATAAGAAAATAAGAATCTAACCCAGTAGGCAATTTACTATGATCCTCTAATTAATCCAGGTAGATCTAATTAAACCTCAGCCAAGAGTCAGTGGGCCAGTGGCCCAGAGGTGAAGGAAGCAAAACTTCATTTACAGAGTCTATTAAAAGAAGTTTCTTAAGAGAAGTTCAGGAAGATTCAATCAGTCTTTAAACTCATCACGTGGAATTCAAAGAAGATATTTAAAGCAGTCTCACCAAGGTCTCAGTATTACAACACTCCTCCAGGAACCCAAAGAGGTCTGTCACCAGACGCCCTCTTCAACCACAGACCTCTCACTCACTCAACTCCCTTTTTAAAAGGGTCACTTATGCATCACTTCCTGCACCTTCCCCTAGCCTGTGTGTCCAATCACAATAGACACTTCTCATAGAATGCCTAGGGGACAATTAGTTGATTCTGATTTGTCACTCACTCTAGCACACTTGGGTTAGGACCTCCCAGAATCTGGAGGTACTCTCACCTTTGGTGATTAAATCTAAAGATAGGCAGTTTAGACTTAATCTAATTATCACACTTCTAGCTTTCCCCTCCCACCAATTATACACTGGGAGACTTTGAGGGGGTGTCCTCCTGAAACTGGACGACCTGGATGGTCTTGCCACCCCACAGGAGTTGGAGGTGAGGCTTCCCTATTAGATGAGATATGTGGTACCCTAATCTGATTCTGAATGAGGGTGGGGTTCACACGAGCCTTTCCCAAAGTCAGTCAACCTCATAGTGGGTGGTCTGTCTCAAAGATGGAGGCAGCTAGACAAAGCTGTGATTCCCCTCTTCCTCATTGTCTCTCAGGCACTCTGGAATGCTATCTGACTAATGAATGGCTTTTATTTATCACAATTCAGAGATTTGGGAAAGGAGTGAAGGACAGAGGGATTTGGGGATCCCTCTTCTCTATTCCAATGGAGTCGGTCATTTAGGTGAGAACCTTAATGAATCCCACTCCCAAGCTTCTTCCCCTACCCCTTGTCCTTCTATTTCTAGTTTTCTGTTTCTATCTTTTCATATAATTGTAACTTTTGACTGAAAGAGAGTCTCTCAGCAAGGTCAGGTAATAGGAGAAGGAGACTAAGAGATTACTCCCAAAATTTAACTGACTTGAAGGCTGAAGTCTCGATGGGTAAAAAGTGATAGGATGCATTTGACCGGAGAATTGGAGTATCAATGTCCAAAGAAAGCTCCTCAGGAAACCCTCAGGATGGGATCCAAGCTCGGATGTCCTCCTCCTCTCTCCTCTCTCAGTCCTCTGCCAGAAGTCCTTCTCATCCTTCCTCCTCCAGAGGATTTCCCAGAATTCTCCCTGGTCTAAACTGCCAGTAACTGTCACCAAATGTCAGCCACTCCTTCTCTGGCTCCTATTATCCTATCCACCTTGAACAAATCCCTTCCTTACAGTATTCATTTCAAGGGCAGACTAGAATGTCATAAGAAATTATTCCATCCTAGGAGACTTTGTGAGTGAATATATATATATATAT